>NW_026045995.1:0-52406 GCF_023898315.1 Schistocerca nitens | reverse complement strand
AAACACTTTCCGTTACTCTCCACTCATTCCACTGTGGAAACTAGTATTTTTTTTCGTCGCCAAACGGTCCTATATCAAAGAAAACTACGCGTACTGGGCCAGGCGGCGCTGCGCGTCTGCGCACATCGTGTTTCAAAACACGCTGCATAAACGTCCGTAACTCCTCGATGCCTTCACTTACAATCTTAAAACTTTGACACCGCCAAGCGACCACCGTCCTCAGTACGTCATAAAAATTTCAGCTCGACACGACCTTACTGTCCCAGGCAAAAACGCACTCAAAGACGCAAATACAAACCGAAAAGAAAAACGGATTACACAAACTCGCGCAAAAGCTACGTTTTCGTCTTATGTAGTTACAAATTAAACACTTTCCGTTACTCTCCACTCATTCCACTGTGGAAACTAGTATTTTTTTTTCGTCGCCAAACGGTCCTATATCAAAGAAAACTACGCGTACTGGGCCAGGCGGCGCTGCGCGTCTGCGCACATCGTGTTTCAAAACACGCTGCATAAACGTCCGTAACTCCTCGATGCCTTCACTTACAATCTTAAAACTTTGACACCGCCAAGCGACCACCGTCCTCAGTACGTCATAAAAATTTCAGCTCGACACGACCTTACTGTCCCAGGCAAAAACGCACTCAAAGACGCAAATACAAACCGAAAAGAAAAACGGATTACACAAACTCGCGCAAAAGCTACGTTTTCGTCTTATGTAGTTACAAATTAAACACTTTCCGTTACTCTCCACTCATTCCACTGTGGAAACTAGTATTTTTTTTCGTCGCCAAACGGTCCTATATCAAAGAAAACTACGCGTACTGGGCCAGGCGGCGCTGCGCGTCTGCGCACATCGTGTTTCAAAACACGCTGCATAAACGTCCGTAACTCCTCGATGCCTTCACTTACAATCTTAAAACTTTGACACCGCCAAGCGACCACCGTCCTCAGTACGTCATAAAAATTTCAGCTCGACACGACCTTACTGTCCCAGGCAAAAACGCACTCAAAGACGCAAATACAAACCGAAAAGAAAAACGGATTACACAAACTCGCGCAAAAGCTACGTTTTCGTCTTATGTAGTTACAAATTAAACACTTTCCGTTACTCTCCACTCATTCCACTGTGGAAACTAGTATTTTTTTTCGTCGCCAAACGGTCCTATATCAAAGAAAAACTACGCGTACTGGGCCAGGCGGCGCTGCGCGTCTGCGCACATCGTGTTTCAAAACACGCTGCATAAACGTCCGTAACTCCTCGATGCCTTCACTTACAATCTTAAAACTTTGACACCGCCAAGCGACCACCGTCCTCAGTACGTCATAAAAATTTCAGCTCGACACGACCTTACTGTCCCAGGCAAAAACGCACTCAAAGACGCAAATACAAACCGAAAAGAAAAACGGATTACACAAACTCGCGCAAAAGCTACGTTTTCGTCTTATGTAGTTACAAATTAAACACTTTCCGTTACTCTCCACTCATTCCACTGTGGAAACTAGTATTTTTTTTCGTCGCCAAACGGTCCTATATCAAAGAAAACTACGCGTACTGGGCCAGGCGGCGCTGCGCGTCTGCGCACATCGTGTTTCAAAACACGCTGCATAAACGTCCGTAACTCCTCGATGCCTTCACTTACAATCTTAAAACTTTGACACCGCCAAGCGACCACCGTCCTCAGTACGTCATAAAAATTTCAGCTCGACACGACCTTACTGTCCCAGGCAAAAACGCACTCAAAGACGCAAATACAAACCGAAAAGAAAAACGGATTACACAAACTCGCGCAAAAGCTACGTTTTCGTCTTATGTAGTTACAAATTAAACACTTTCCGTTACTCTCCACTCATTCCACTGTGGAAACTAGTATTTTTTTTTCGTCGCCAAACGGTCCTATATCAAAGAAAACTACGCGTACTGGGCCAGGCGGCGCTGCGCGTCTGCGCACATCGTGTTTCAAAACACGCTGCATAAACGTCCGTAACTCCTCGATGCCTTCACTTACAATCTTAAAAACTTTGACACCGCCAAGCGACCACCGTCCTCAGTACGTCATAAAAATTTCAGCTCGACACGACCTTACTGTCCCAGGCAAAAACGCACTCAAAGACGCAAATACAAACCGAAAAGAAAAACGGATTACACAAACTCGCGCAAAAGCTACGTTTTCGTCTTATGTAGTTACAAATTAAACACTTTCCGTTACTCTCCACTCATTCCACTGTGGAAACTAGTATTTTTTTTCGTCGCCAAACGGTCCTATATCAAAGAAAACTACGCGTACTGGGCCAGGCGGCGCTGCGCGTCTGCGCACATCGTGTTTCAAAACACGCTGCATAAACGTCCGTAACTCCTCGATGCCTTCACTTACAATCTTAAAACTTTGACACCGCCAAGCGACCACCGTCCTCAGTACGTCATAAAAATTTCAGCTCGACACGACCTTACTGTCCCAGGCAAAAACGCACTCAAAGACGCAAATACAAACCGAAAAGAAAAACGGATTACACAAACTCGCGCAAAAGCTACGTTTTCGTCTTATGTAGTTACAAATTAAACACTTTCCGTTACTCTCCACTCATTCCACTGTGGAAACTAGTATTTTTTTTCGTCGCCAAACGGTCCTATATCAAAGAAAACTACGCGTACTGGGCCAGGCGGCGCTGCGCGTCTGCGCACATCGTGTTTCAAAACACGCTGCATAAACGTCCGTAACTCCTCGATGCCTTCACTTACAATCTTAAAACTTTGACACCGCCAAGCGACCACCGTCCTCAGTACGTCATAAAAATTTCAGCTCGACACGACCTTACTGTCCCAGGCAAAAACGCACTCAAAGACGCAAATACAAACCGAAAAGAAAAACGGATTACACAAACTCGCGCAAAAGCTACGTTTTCGTCTTATGTAGTTACAAATTAAACACTTTCCGTTACTCTCCACTCATTCCACTGTGGAAACTAGTATTTTTTTTCGTCGCCAAACGGTCCTATATCAAAGAAAACTACGCGTACTGGGCCAGGCGGCGCTGCGCGTCTGCGCACATCGTGTTTCAAAACACGCTGCATAAACGTCCGTAACTCCTCGATGCCTTCACTTACAATCTTAAAACTTTGACACCGCCAAGCGACCACCGTCCTCAGTACGTCATAAAAATTTCAGCTCGACACGACCTTACTGTCCCAGGCAAAAACGCACTCAAAGACGCAAATACAAACCGAAAAGAAAAACGGATTACACAAACTCGCGCAAAAGCTACGTTTTCGTCTTATGTAGTTACAAATTAAACACTTTCCGTTACTCTCCACTCATTCCACTGTGGAAACTAGTATTTTTTTTCGTCGCCAAACGGTCCTATATCAAAGAAAACTACGCGTACTGGGCCAGGCGGCGCTGCGCGTCTGCGCACATCGTGTTTCAAAACACGCTGCATAAACGTCCGTAACTCCTCGATGCCTTCACTTACAATCTTAAAACTTTGACACCGCCAAGCGACCACCGTCCTCAGTACGTCATAAAAATTTCAGCTCGACACGACCTTACTGTCCCAGGCAAAAACGCACTCAAAGACGCAAATACAAACCGAAAAGAAAAACGGATTACACAAACTCGCGCAAAAGCTACGTTTTCGTCTTATGTAGTTACAAATTAAACACTTTCCGTTACTCTCCACTCATTCCACTGTGGAAACTAGTATTTTTTTTCGTCGCCAAACGGTCCTATATCAAAGAAAACTACGCGTACTGGGCCAGGCGGCGCTGCGCGTCTGCGCACATCGTGTTTCAAAACACGCTGCATAAACGTCCGTAACTCCTCGATGCCTTCACTTACAATCTTAAAACTTTGACACCGCCAAGCGACCACCGTCCTCAGTACGTCATAAAAATTTCAGCTCGACACGACCTTACTGTCCCAGGCAAAAACGCACTCAAAGACGCAAATACAAACCGAAAAGAAAAACGGATTACACAAACTCGCGCAAAAGCTACGTTTTCGTCTTATGTAGTTACAAATTAAACACTTTCCGTTACTCTCCACTCATTCCACTGTGGAAACTAGTATTTTTTTTCGTCGCCAAACGGTCCTATATCAAAGAAAACTACGCGTACTGGGCCAGGCGGCGCTGCGCGTCTGCGCACATCGTGTTTCAAAACACGCTGCATAAACGTCCGTAACTCCTCGATGCCTTCACTTACAATCTTAAAACTTTGACACCGCCAAGCGACCACCGTCCTCAGTACGTCATAAAAATTTCAGCTCGACACGACCTTACTGTCCCAGGCAAAAACGCACTCAAAGACGCAAATACAAACCGAAAAGAAAAACGGATTACACAAACTCGCGCAAAAGCTACGTTTTCGTCTTATGTAGTTACAAATTAAACACTTTCCGTTACTCTCCACTCATTCCACTGTGGAAACTAGTATTTTTTTTCGTCGCCAAACGGTCCTATATCAAAGAAAACTACGCGTACTGGGCCAGGCGGCGCTGCGCGTCTGCGCACATCGTGTTTCAAAACACGCTGCATAAACGTCCGTAACTCCTCGATGCCTTCACTTACAATCTTAAAACTTTGACACCGCCAAGCGACCACCGTCCTCAGTACGTCATAAAAATTTCAGCTCGACACGACCTTACTGTCCCAGGCAAAAACGCACTCAAAGACGCAAATACAAACCGAAAAGAAAAACGGATTACACAAACTCGCGCAAAAGCTACGTTTTCGTCTTATGTAGTTACAAATTAAACACTTTCCGTTACTCTCCACTCATTCCACTGTGGAAACTAGTATTTTTTTTCGTCGCCAAACGGTCCTATATCAAAGAAAACTACGCGTACTGGGCCAGGCGGCGCTGCGCGTCTGCGCACATCGTGTTTCAAAACACGCTGCATAAACGTCCGTAACTCCTCGATGCCTTCACTTACAATCTTAAAACTTTGACACCGCCAAGCGACCACCGTCCTCAGTACGTCATAAAAATTTCAGCTCGACACGACCTTACTGTCCCAGGCAAAAACGCACTCAAAGACGCAAATACAAACCGAAAAGAAAAACGGATTACACAAACTCGCGCAAAAGCTACGTTTTCGTCTTATGTAGTTACAAATTAAACACTTTCCGTTACTCTCCACTCATTCCACTGTGGAAACTAGTATTTTTTTTCGTCGCCAAACGGTCCTATATCAAAGAAAACTACGCGTACTGGGCCAGGCGGCGCTGCGCGTCTGCGCACATCGTGTTTCAAAACACGCTGCATAAACGTCCGTAACTCCTCGATGCCTTCACTTACAATCTTAAAACTTTGACACCGCCAAGCGACCACCGTCCTCAGTACGTCATAAAAATTTCAGCTCGACACGACCTTACTGTCCCAGGCAAAAACGCACTCAAAGACGCAAATACAAACCGAAAAGAAAAACGGATTACACAAACTCGCGCAAAAGCTACGTTTTCGTCTTATGTAGTTACAAATTAAACACTTTCCGTTACTCTCCACTCATTCCACTGTGGAAACTAGTATTTTTTTTTCGTCGCCAAACGGTCCTATATCAAAGAAAACTACGCGTACTGGGCCAGGCGGCGCTGCGCGTCTGCGCACATCGTGTTTCAAAACACGCTGCATAAACGTCCGTAACTCCTCGATGCCTTCACTTACAATCTTAAAACTTTGACACCGCCAAGCGACCACCGTCCTCAGTACGTCATAAAAATTTCAGCTCGACACGACCTTACTGTCCCAGGCAAAAACGCACTCAAAGACGCAAATACAAACCGAAAAGAAAAACGGATTACACAAACTCGCGCAAAAGCTACGTTTTCGTCTTATGTAGTTACAAATTAAACACTTTCCGTTACTCTCCACTCATTCCACTGTGGAAACTAGTATTTTTTTTCGTCGCCAAACGGTCCTATATCAAAGAAAACTACGCGTACTGGGCCAGGCGGCGCTGCGCGTCTGCGCACATCGTGTTTCAAAACACGCTGCATAAACGTCCGTAACTCCTCGATGCCTTCACTTACAATCTTAAAACTTTGACACCGCCAAGCGACCACCGTCCTCAGTACGTCATAAAAATTTCAGCTCGACACGACCTTACTGTCCCAGGCAAAAACGCACTCAAAGACGCAAATACAAACCGAAAAGAAAAACGGATTACACAAACTCGCGCAAAAGCTACGTTTTCGTCTTATGTAGTTACAAATTAAACACTTTCCGTTACTCTCCACTCATTCCACTGTGGAAACTAGTATTTTTTTTCGTCGCCAAACGGTCCTATATCAAAGAAAACTACGCGTACTGGGCCAGGCGGCGCTGCGCGTCTGCGCACATCGTGTTTCAAAACACGCTGCATAAACGTCCGTAACTCCTCGATGCCTTCACTTACAATCTTAAAACTTTGACACCGCCAAGCGACCACCGTCCTCAGTACGTCATAAAAATTTCAGCTCGACACGACCTTACTGTCCCAGGCAAAAACGCACTCAAAGACGCAAATACAAACCGAAAAGAAAAACGGATTACACAAACTCGCGCAAAAGCTACGTTTTCGTCTTATGTAGTTACAAATTAAACACTTTCCGTTACTCTCCACTCATTCCACTGTGGAAACTAGTATTTTTTTTCGTCGCCAAACGGTCCTATATCAAAGAAAACTACGCGTACTGGGCCAGGCGGCGCTGCGCGTCTGCGCACATCGTGTTTCAAAACACGCTGCATAAACGTCCGTAACTCCTCGATGCCTTCACTTACAATCTTAAAACTTTGACACCGCCAAGCGACCACCGTCCTCAGTACGTCATAAAAATTTCAGCTCGACACGACCTTACTGTCCCAGGCAAAAACGCACTCAAAGACGCAAATACAAACCGAAAAGAAAAACGGATTACACAAACTCGCGCAAAAGCTACGTTTTCGTCTTATGTAGTTACAAATTAAACACTTTCCGTTACTCTCCACTCATTCCACTGTGGAAACTAGTATTTTTTTTCGTCGCCAAACGGTCCTATATCAAAGAAAACTACGCGTACTGGGCCAGGCGGCGCTGCGCGTCTGCGCACATCGTGTTTCAAAACACGCTGCATAAACGTCCGTAACTCCTCGATGCCTTCACTTACAATCTTAAAACTTTGACACCGCCAAGCGACCACCGTCCTCAGTACGTCATAAAAATTTCAGCTCGACACGACCTTACTGTCCCAGGCAAAAACGCACTCAAAGACGCAAATACAAACCGAAAAGAAAAACGGATTACACAAACTCGCGCAAAAGCTACGTTTTCGTCTTATGTAGTTACAAATTAAACACTTTCCGTTACTCTCCACTCATTCCACTGTGGAAACTAGTATTTTTTTTCGTCGCCAAACGGTCCTATATCAAAGAAAACTACGCGTACTGGGCCAGGCGGCGCTGCGCGTCTGCGCACATCGTGTTTCAAAACACGCTGCATAAACGTCCGTAACTCCTCGATGCCTTCACTTACAATCTTAAAACTTTGACACCGCCAAGCGACCACCGTCCTCAGTACGTCATAAAAATTTCAGCTCGACACGACCTTACTGTCCCAGGCAAAAACGCACTCAAAGACGCAAATACAAACCGAAAAGAAAAACGGATTACACAAACTCGCGCAAAAGCTACGTTTTCGTCTTATGTAGTTACAAATTAAACACTTTCCGTTACTCTCCACTCATTCCACTGTGGAAACTAGTATTTTTTTTCGTCGCCAAACGGTCCTATATCAAAGAAAACTACGCGTACTGGGCCAGGCGGCGCTGCGCGTCTGCGCACATCGTGTTTCAAAACACGCTGCATAAACGTCCGTAACTCCTCGATGCCTTCACTTACAATCTTAAAACTTTGACACCGCCAAGCGACCACCGTCCTCAGTACGTCATAAAAATTTCAGCTCGACACGACCTTACTGTCCCAGGCAAAAACGCACTCAAAGACGCAAATACAAACCGAAAAGAAAAACGGATTACACAAACTCGCGCAAAAGCTACGTTTTCGTCTTATGTAGTTACAAATTAAACACTTTCCGTTACTCTCCACTCATTCCACTGTGGAAACTAGTATTTTTTTTCGTCGCCAAACGGTCCTATATCAAAGAAAACTACGCGTACTGGGCCAGGCGGCGCTGCGCGTCTGCGCACATCGTGTTTCAAAACACGCTGCATAAACGTCCGTAACTCCTCGATGCCTTCACTTACAATCTTAAAACTTTGACACCGCCAAGCGACCACCGTCCTCAGTACGTCATAAAAATTTCAGCTCGACACGACCTTACTGTCCCAGGCAAAAACGCACTCAAAGACGCAAATACAAACCGAAAAGAAAAACGGATTACACAAACTCGCGCAAAAGCTACGTTTTCGTCTTATGTAGTTACAAATTAAACACTTTCCGTTACTCTCCACTCATTCCACTGTGGAAACTAGTATTTTTTTTCGTCGCCAAACGGTCCTATATCAAAGAAAACTACGCGTACTGGGCCAGGCGGCGCTGCGCGTCTGCGCACATCGTGTTTCAAAACACGCTGCATAAACGTCCGTAACTCCTCGATGCCTTCACTTACAATCTTAAAACTTTGACACCGCCAAGCGACCACCGTCCTCAGTACGTCATAAAAATTTCAGCTCGACACGACCTTACTGTCCCAGGCAAAAACGCACTCAAAGACGCAAATACAAACCGAAAAGAAAAACGGATTACACAAACTCGCGCAAAAGCTACGTTTTCGTCTTATGTAGTTACAAATTAAACACTTTCCGTTACTCTCCACTCATTCCACTGTGGAAACTAGTATTTTTTTTCGTCGCCAAACGGTCCTATATCAAAGAAAACTACGCGTACTGGGCCAGGCGGCGCTGCGCGTCTGCGCACATCGTGTTTCAAAACACGCTGCATAAACGTCCGTAACTCCTCGATGCCTTCACTTACAATCTTAAAACTTTGACACCGCCAAGCGACCACCGTCCTCAGTACGTCATAAAAATTTCAGCTCGACACGACCTTACTGTCCCAGGCAAAAACGCACTCAAAGACGCAAATACAAACCGAAAAGAAAAACGGATTACACAAACTCGCGCAAAAGCTACGTTTTCGTCTTATGTAGTTACAAATTAAACACTTTCCGTTACTCTCCACTCATTCCACTGTGGAAACTAGTATTTTTTTTCGTCGCCAAACGGTCCTATATCAAAGAAAACTACGCGTACTGGGCCAGGCGGCGCTGCGCGTCTGCGCACATCGTGTTTCAAAACACGCTGCATAAACGTCCGTAACTCCTCGATGCCTTCACTTACAATCTTAAAACTTTGACACCGCCAAGCGACCACCGTCCTCAGTACGTCATAAAAATTTCAGCTCGACACGACCTTACTGTCCCAGGCAAAAACGCACTCAAAGACGCAAATACAAACCGAAAAGAAAAACGGATTACACAAACTCGCGCAAAAGCTACGTTTTCGTCTTATGTAGTTACAAATTAAACACTTTCCGTTACTCTCCACTCATTCCACTGTGGAAACTAGTATTTTTTTTCGTCGCCAAACGGTCCTATATCAAAGAAAACTACGCGTACTGGGCCAGGCGGCGCTGCGCGTCTGCGCACATCGTGTTTCAAAACACGCTGCATAAACGTCCGTAACTCCTCGATGCCTTCACTTACAATCTTAAAACTTTGACACCGCCAAGCGACCACCGTCCTCAGTACGTCATAAAAATTTCAGCTCGACACGACCTTACTGTCCCAGGCAAAAACGCACTCAAAGACGCAAATACAAACCGAAAAGAAAAACGGATTACACAAACTCGCGCAAAAGCTACGTTTTCGTCTTATGTAGTTACAAATTAAACACTTTCCGTTACTCTCCACTCATTCCACTGTGGAAACTAGTATTTTTTTTCGTCGCCAAACGGTCCTATATCAAAGAAAACTACGCGTACTGGGCCAGGCGGCGCTGCGCGTCTGCGCACATCGTGTTTCAAAACACGCTGCATAAACGTCCGTAACTCCTCGATGCCTTCACTTACAATCTTAAAACTTTGACACCGCCAAGCGACCACCGTCCTCAGTACGTCATAAAAATTTCAGCTCGACACGACCTTACTGTCCCAGGCAAAAACGCACTCAAAGACGCAAATACAAACCGAAAAGAAAAACGGATTACACAAACTCGCGCAAAAGCTACGTTTTCGTCTTATGTAGTTACAAATTAAACACTTTCCGTTACTCTCCACTCATTCCACTGTGGAAACTAGTATTTTTTTTCGTCGCCAAACGGTCCTATATCAAAGAAAACTACGCGTACTGGGCCAGGCGGCGCTGCGCGTCTGCGCACATCGTGTTTCAAAACACGCTGCATAAACGTCCGTAACTCCTCGATGCCTTCACTTACAATCTTAAAACTTTGACACCGCCAAGCGACCACCGTCCTCAGTACGTCATAAAAATTTCAGCTCGACACGACCTTACTGTCCCAGGCAAAAACGCACTCAAAGACGCAAATACAAACCGAAAAGAAAAACGGATTACACAAACTCGCGCAAAAGCTACGTTTTCGTCTTATGTAGTTACAAATTAAACACTTTCCGTTACTCTCCACTCATTCCACTGTGGAAACTAGTATTTTTTTTCGTCGCCAAACGGTCCTATATCAAAGAAAACTACGCGTACTGGGCCAGGCGGCGCTGCGCGTCTGCGCACATCGTGTTTCAAAACACGCTGCATAAACGTCCGTAACTCCTCGATGCCTTCACTTACAATCTTAAAACTTTGACACCGCCAAGCGACCACCGTCCTCAGTACGTCATAAAAATTTCAGCTCGACACGACCTTACTGTCCCAGGCAAAAACGCACTCAAAGACGCAAATACAAACCGAAAAGAAAAACGGATTACACAAACTCGCGCAAAAGCTACGTTTTCGTCTTATGTAGTTACAAATTAAACACTTTCCGTTACTCTCCACTCATTCCACTGTGGAAACTAGTATTTTTTTTCGTCGCCAAACGGTCCTATATCAAAGAAAACTACGCGTACTGGGCCAGGCGGCGCTGCGCGTCTGCGCACATCGTGTTTCAAAACACGCTGCATAAACGTCCGTAACTCCTCGATGCCTTCACTTACAATCTTAAAACTTTGACACCGCCAAGCGACCACCGTCCTCAGTACGTCATAAAAATTTCAGCTCGACACGACCTTACTGTCCCAGGCAAAAACGCACTCAAAGACGCAAATACAAACCGAAAAGAAAAACGGATTACACAAACTCGCGCAAAAGCTACGTTTTCGTCTTATGTAGTTACAAATTAAACACTTTCCGTTACTCTCCACTCATTCCACTGTGGAAACTAGTATTTTTTTTCGTCGCCAAACGGTCCTATATCAAAGCAAACTACGCGTACTGGGCCAGGCGGCGCTGCGCGTCTGCGCACATCGTGTTTCAAAACACGCTGCATAAACGTCCGTAACTCCTCGATGCCTTCACTTACAATCTTAAAACTTTGACACCGCCAAGCGACCACCGTCCTCAGTACGTCATAAAAATTTCAGCTCGACACGACCTTACTGTCCCAGGCAAAAACGCACTCAAAGACGCAAATACAAACCGAAAAGAAAAACGGATTACACAAACTCGCGCAAAAGCTACGTTTTCGTCTTATGTAGTTACAAATTAAACACTTTCCGTTACTCTCCACTCATTCCACTGTGGAAACTAGTATTTTTTTTCGTCGCCAAACGGTCCTATATCAAAGAAAACTACGCGTACTGGGCCAGGCGGCGCTGCGCGTCTGCGCACATCGTGTTTCAAAACACGCTGCATAAACGTCCGTAACTCCTCGATGCCTTCACTTACAATCTTAAAACTTTGACACCGCCAAGCGACCACCGTCCTCAGTACGTCATAAAAATTTCAGCTCGACACGACCTTACTGTCCCAGGCAAAAACGCACTCAAAGACGCAAATACAAACCGAAAAGAAAAACGGATTACACAAACTCGCGCAAAAGCTACGTTTTCGTCTTATGTAGTTACAAATTAAACACTTTCCGTTACTCTCCACTCATTCCACTGTGGAAACTAGTATTTTTTTTCGTCGCCAAACGGTCCTATATCAAAGAAAACTACGCGTACTGGGCCAGGCGGCGCTGCGCGTCTGCGCACATCGTGTTTCAAAACACGCTGCATAAACGTCCGTAACTCCTCGATGCCTTCACTTACAATCTTAAAACTTTGACACCGCCAAGCGACCACCGTCCTCAGTACGTCATAAAAATTTCAGCTCGACACGACCTTACTGTCCCAGGCAAAAACGCACTCAAAGACGCAAATACAAACCGAAAAGAAAAACGGATTACACAAACTCGCGCAAAAGCTACGTTTTCGTCTTATGTAGTTACAAATTAAACACTTTCCGTTACTCTCCACTCATTCCACTGTGGAAACTAGTATTTTTTTTCGTCGCCAAACGGTCCTATATCAAAGAAAACTACGCGTACTGGGCCAGGCGGCGCTGCGCGTCTGCGCACATCGTGTTTCAAAACACGCTGCATAAACGTCCGTAACTCCTCGATGCCTTCACTTACAATCTTAAAACTTTGACACCGCCAAGCGACCACCGTCCTCAGTACGTCATAAAAATTTCAGCTCGACACGACCTTACTGTCCCAGGCAAAAACGCACTCAAAGACGCAAATACAAACCGAAAAGAAAAACGGATTACACAAACTCGCGCAAAAGCTACGTTTTCGTCTTATGTAGTTACAAATTAAACACTTTCCGTTACTCTCCACTCATTCCACTGTGGAAACTAGTATTTTTTTTCGTCGCCAAACGGTCCTATATCAAAGAAAACTACGCGTACTGGGCCAGGCGGCGCTGCGCGTCTGCGCACATCGTGTTTCAAAACACGCTGCATAAACGTCCGTAACTCCTCGATGCCTTCACTTACAATCTTAAAACTTTGACACCGCCAAGCGACCACCGTCCTCAGTACGTCATAAAAATTTCAGCTCGACACGACCTTACTGTCCCAGGCAAAAACGCACTCAAAGACGCAAATACAAACCGAAAAGAAAAACGGATTACACAAACTCGCGCAAAAGCTACGTTTTCGTCTTATGTAGTTACAAATTAAACACTTTCCGTTACTCTCCACTCATTCCACTGTGGAAACTAGTATTTTTTTTCGTCGCCAAACGGTCCTATATCAAAGCAAACTACGCGTACTGGGCCAGGCGGCGCTGCGCGTCTGCGCACATCGTGTTTCAAAACACGCTGCATAAACGTCCGTAACTCCTCGATGCCTTCACTTACAATCTTAAAACTTTGACACCGCCAAGCGACCACCGTCCTCAGTACGTCATAAAAATTTCAGCTCGACACGACCTTACTGTCCCAGGCAAAAACGCACTCAAAGACGCAAATACAAACCGAAAAGAAAAACGGATTACACAAACTCGCGCAAAAGCTACGTTTTCGTCTTATGTAGTTACAAATTAAACACTTTCCGTTACTCTCCACTCATTCCACTGTGGAAACTAGTATTTTTTTTCGTCGCCAAACGGTCCTATATCAAAGAAAACTACGCGTACTGGGCCAGGCGGCGCTGCGCGTCTGCGCACATCGTGTTTCAAAACACGCTGCATAAACGTCCGTAACTCCTCGATGCCTTCACTTACAATCTTAAAACTTTGACACCGCCAAGCGACCACCGTCCTCAGTACGTCATAAAAATTTCAGCTCGACACGACCTTACTGTCCCAGGCAAAAACGCACTCAAAGACGCAAATACAAACCGAAAAGAAAAACGGATTACACAAACTCGCGCAAAAGCTACGTTTTCGTCTTATGTAGTTACAAATTAAACACTTTCCGTTACTCTCCACTCATTCCACTGTGGAAACTAGTATTTTTTTTCGTCGCCAAACGGTCCTATATCAAAGCAAACTACGCGTACTGGGCCAGGCGGCGCTGCGCGTCTGCGCACATCGTGTTTCAAAACACGCTGCATAAACGTCCGTAACTCCTCGATGCCTTCACTTACAATCTTAAAACTTTGACACCGCCAAGCGACCACCGTCCTCAGTACGTCATAAAAATTTCAGCTCGACACGACCTTACTGTCCCAGGCAAAAACGCACTCAAAGACGCAAATACAAACCGAAAAGAAAAACGGATTACACAAACTCGCGCAAAAGCTACGTTTTCGTCTTATGTAGTTACAAATTAAACACTTTCCGTTACTCTCCACTCATTCCACTGTGGAAACTAGTATTTTTTTTCGTCGCCAAACGGTCCTATATCAAAGAAAACTACGCGTACTGGGCCAGGCGGCGCTGCGCGTCTGCGCACATCGTGTTTCAAAACACGCTGCATAAACGTCCGTAACTCCTCGATGCCTTCACTTACAATCTTAAAACTTTGACACCGCCAAGCGACCACCGTCCTCAGTACGTCATAAAAATTTCAGCTCGACACGACCTTACTGTCCCAGGCAAAAACGCACTCAAAGACGCAAATACAAACCGAAATGAAAAACGGATTACACAAACTCGCGCAAAAGCTACGTTTTCGTCTTATGTAGTTACAAATTAAACACTTTCCGTTACTCTCCACTCATTCCACTGTGGAAACTAGTATTTTTTTTCGTCGCCAAACGGTCCTATATCAAAGCAAACTACGCGTACTGGGCCAGGCGGCGCTGCGCGTCTGCGCACATCGTGTTTCAAAACACGCTGCATAAACGTCCGTAACTCCTCGATGCCTTCACTTACAATCTTAAAACTTTGACACCGCCAAGCGACCACCGTCCTCAGTACGTCATAAAAATTTCAGCTCGACACGACCTTACTGTCCCAGGCAAAAACGCACTCAAAGACGCAAATACAAACCGAAAAGAAAAACGGATTACACAAACTCGCGCAAAAGCTACGTTTTCGTCTTATGTAGTTACAAATTAAACACTTTCCGTTACTCTCCACTCATTCCACTGTGGAAACTAGTATTTTTTTTCGTCGCCAAACGGTCCTATATCAAAGCAAACTACGCGTACTGGGCCAGGCGGCGCTGCGCGTCTGCGCACATCGTGTTTCAAAACACGCTGCATAAACGTCCGTAACTCCTCGATGCCTTCACTTACAATCTTAAAACTTTGACACCGCCAAGCGACCACCGTCCTCAGTACGTCATAAAAATTTCAGCTCGACACGACCTTACTGTCCCAGGCAAAAACGCACTCAAAGACGCAAATACAAACCGAAAAGAAAAACGGATTACACAAACTCGCGCAAAAGCTACGTTTTCGTCTTATGTAGTTACAAATTAAACACTTTCCGTTACTCTCCACTCATTCCACTGTGGAAACTAGTATTTTTTTTCGTCGCCAAACGGTCCTATATCAAAGCAAACTACGCGTACTGGGCCAGGCGGCGCTGCGCGTCTGCGCACATCGTGTTTCAAAACACGCTGCATAAACGTCCGTAACTCCTCGATGCCTTCACTTACAATCTTAAAACTTTGACACCGCCAAGCGACCACCGTCCTCAGTACGTCATAAAAATTTCAGCTCGACACGACCTTACTGTCCCAGGCAAAAACGCACTCAAAGACGCAAATACAAACCGAAAAGAAAAACGGATTACACAAACTCGCGCAAAAGCTACGTTTTCGTCTTATGTAGTTACAAATTAAACACTTTCCGTTACTCTCCACTCATTCCACTGTGGAAACTAGTATTTTTTTTCGTCGCCAAACGGTCCTATATCAAAGCAAACTACGCGTACTGGGCCAGGCGGCGCTGCGCGTCTGCGCACATCGTGTTTCAAAACACGCTGCATAAACGTCCGTAACTCCTCGATGCCTTCACTTACAATCTTAAAACTTTGACACCGCCAAGCGACCACCGTCCTCAGTACGTCATAAAAATTTCAGCTCGACACGACCTTACTGTCCCAGGCAAAAACGCACTCAAAGACGCAAATACAAACCGAAAAGAAAAACGGATTACACAAACTCGCGCAAAAGCTACGTTTTCGTCTTATGTAGTTACAAATTAAACACTTTCCGTTACTCTCCACTCATTCCACTGTGGAAACTAGTATTTTTTTTCGTCGCCAAACGGTCCTATATCAAAGCAAACTACGCGTACTGGGCCAGGCGGCGCTGCGCGTCTGCGCACATCGTGTTTCAAAACACGCTGCATAAACGTCCGTAACTCCTCGATGCCTTCACTTACAATCTTAAAACTTTGACACCGCCAAGCGACCACCGTCCTCAGTACGTCATAAAAATTTCAGCTCGACACGACCTTACTGTCCCAGGCAAAAACGCACTCAAAGACGCAAATACAAACCGAAAAGAAAAACGGATTACACAAACTCGCGCAAAAGCTACGTTTTCGTCTTATGTAGTTACAAATTAAACACTTTCCGTTACTCTCCACTCATTCCACTGTGGAAACTAGTATTTTTTTTCGTCGCCAAACGGTCCTATATCAAAGCAAACTACGCGTACTGGGCCAGGCGGCGCTGCGCGTCTGCGCACATCGTGTTTCAAAACACGCTGCATAAACGTCCGTAACTCCTCGATGCCTTCACTTACAATCTTAAAACTTTGACACCGCCAAGCGACCACCGTCCTCAGTACGTCATAAAAATTTCAGCTCGACACGACCTTACTGTCCCAGGCAAAAACGCACTCAAAGACGCAAATACAAACCGAAAAGAAAAACGGATTACACAAACTCGCGCAAAAGCTACGTTTTCGTCTTATGTAGTTACAAATTAAACACTTTCCGTTACTCTCCACTCATTCCACTGTGGAAACTAGTATTTTTTTTCGTCGCCAAACGGTCCTGTATCAAAGCAAACTACGCGTACTGGGCCAGGCGGCGCTGCGCGTCTGCGCACATCGTGTTTCAAAACACGCTGCATAAACGTCCGTAACTCCTCGATGCCTTCACTTACAATCTTAAAACTTTGACACCGCCAAGCGACCACCGTCCTCAGTACGTCATAAAAATTTCAGCTCGACACGACCTTACTGTCCCAGGCAAAAACGCACTCAAAGACGCAAATACAAACCGAAAAGAAAAACGGATTACACAAACTCGCGCAAAAGCTACGTTTTCGTCTTATGTAGTTACAAATTAAACACTTTCCGTTACTCTCCACTCATTCCACTGTGGAAACTAGTATTTTTTTTCGTCGCCAAACGGTCCTATATCAAAGCAAACTACGCGTACTGGGCCAGGCGGCGCGGCGCGGCGCGTCTGCGCACTTCGTGTTTCAAAACACGCTGCATAAACGTCCGTAACTCCTCGATGCCTTCACTTACAATCTTAAAACTTTGACACCGCCAAGCGACCACCGTCCTCAGTACGTCATAAAAATTTCAGCTCGACACGACCTTACTGTCCCAGGCAAAAACGCACTCAAAGACGCAAATACAAACCGAAAAGAAAAACGGATTACACAAACTCGCGCAAAAGCTACGTTTTCGTCTTATGTAGTTACAAATTAAACACTTTCCGTTACTCTCCACTCATTCCACTGTGGAAACTAGTATTTTTTTTCGTCGCCAAACGGTCCTATATCAAAGAAAACTACGCGTACTGGGCCAGGCGGCGCTGCGCGTCTGCGCACATCGTGTTTCAAAACACGCTGCATAAACGTCCGTAACTCCTCGATGCCTTCACTTACAATCTTAAAACTTTGACACCGCCAAGCGACCACCGTCCTCAGTACGTCATAAAAATTTCAGCTCGACACGACCTTACTGTCCCAGGCAAAAACGCACTCAAAGACGCAAATACAAACCGAAAAGAAAAACGGATTACACAAACTCGCGCAAAAGCTACGTTTTCGTCTTATGTAGTTACAAATTAAACACTTTCCGTTACTCTCCACTCATTCCACTGTGGAAACTAGTATTTTTTTTCGTCGCCAAACGGTCCTATATCAAAGCAAACTACGCGTACTGGGCCAGGCGGCGCTGCGCGTCTGCGCACATCGTGTTTCAAAACACGCTGCATAAACGTCCGTAACTCCTCGATGCCTTCACTTACAATCTTAAAACTTTGACACCGCCAAGCGACCACCGTCCTCAGTACGTCATAAAAATTTCAGCTCGACACGACCTTACTGTCCCAGGCAAAAACGCACTCAAAGACGCAAATACAAACCGAAAAGAAAAACGGATTACACAAACTCGCGCAAAAGCTACGTTTTCGTCTTATGTAGTTACAAATTAAACACTTTCCGTTACTCTCCACTCATTCCACTGTGGAAACTAGTATTTTTTTTCGTCGCCAAACGGTCCTATATCAAAGCAAACTACGCGTACTGGGCCAGGCGGCGCTGCGCGTCTGCGCACATCGTGTTTCAAAACACGCTGCATAAACGTCCGTAACTCCTCGATGCCTTCACTTACAATCTTAAAACTTTGACACCGCCAAGCGACCACCGTCCTCAGTACGTCATAAAAATTTCAGCTCGACACGACCTTACTGTCCCAGGCAAAAACGCACTCAAAGACGCAAATACAAACCGAAAAGAAAAACGGATTACACAAACTCGCGCAAAAGCTACGTTTTCGTCTTATGTAGTTACAAATTAAACACTTTCCGTTACTCTCCACTCATTCCACTGTGGAAACTAGTATTTTTTTTCGTCGCCAAACGGTCCTATATCAAAGAAAACTACGCGTACTGGGCCAGGCGGCGCTGCGCGTCTGCGCACATCGTGTTTCAAAACACGCTGCATAAACGTCCGTAACTCCTCGATGCCTTCACTTACAATCTTAAAACTTTGACACCGCCAAGCGACCACCGTCCTCAGTACGTCATAAAAATTTCAGCTCGACACGACCTTACTGTCCCAGGCAAAAACGCACTCAAAGACGCAAATACAAACCGAAAAGAAAAACGGATTACACAAACTCGCGCAAAAGCTACGTTTTCGTCTTATGTAGTTACAAATTAAACACTTTCCGTTACTCTCCACTCATTCCACTGTGGAAACTAGTATTTTTTTTCGTCGCCAAACGGTCCTATATCAAAGCAAACTACGCGTACTGGGCCAGGCGGCGCGGCGCGGCGCGTCTGCGCACTTCGTGTTTCAAAACACGCTGCATAAACGTCCGTAACTCCTCGATGCCTTCACTTACAATCTTAAAACTTTGACACCGCCAAGCGACCACCGTCCTCAGTACGTCATAAAAATTTCAGCTCGACACGACCTTACTGTCCCAGGCAAAAACGCACTCAAAGACGCAAATACAAACCGAAAAGAAAAACGGATTACACAAACTCGCGCAAAAGCTACGTTTTCGTCTTATGTAGTTACAAATTAAACACTTTCCGTTACTCTCCACTCATTCCACTGTGGAAACTAGTATTTTTTTTCGTCGCCAAACGGTCCTATATCAAAGAAAACTACGCGTACTGGGCCAGGCGGCGCTGCGCGTCTGCGCACATCGTGTTTCAAAACACGCTGCATAAACGTCCGTAACTCCTCGATGCCTTCACTTACAATCTTAAAACTTTGACACCGCCAAGCGACCACCGTCCTCAGTACGTCATAAAAATTTCAGCTCGACACGACCTTACTGTCCCAGGCAAAAACGCACTCAAAGACGCAAATACAAACCGAAAAGAAAAACGGATTACACAAACTCGCGCAAAAGCTACGTTTTCGTCTTATGTAGTTACAAATTAAACACTTTCCGTTACTCTCCACTCATTCCACTGTGGAAACTAGTATTTTTTTTCGTCGCCAAACGGTCCTATATCAAAGAAAACTACGCGTACTGGGCCAGGCGGCGCTGCGCGTCTGCGCACATCGTGTTTCAAAACACGCTGCATAAACGTCCGTAACTCCTCGATGCCTTCACTTACAATCTTAAAACTTTGACACCGCCAAGCGACCACCGTCCTCAGTACGTCATAAAAATTTCAGCTCGACACGACCTTACTGTCCCAGGCAAAAACGCACTCAAAGACGCAAATACAAACCGAAAAGAAAAACGGATTACACAAACTCGCGCAAAAGCTACGTTTTCGTCTTATGTAGTTACAAATTAAACACTTTCCGTTACTCTCCACTCATTCCACTGTGGAAACTAGTATTTTTTTTCGTCGCCAAACGGTCCTATATCAAAGAAAACTACGCGTACTGGGCCAGGCGGCGCTGCGCGTCTGCGCACATCGTGTTTCAAAACACGCTGCATAAACGTCCGTAACTCCTCGATGCCTTCACTTACAATCTTAAAACTTTGACACCGCCAAGCGACCACCGTCCTCAGTACGTCATAAAAATTTCAGCTCGACACGACCTTACTGTCCCAGGCAAAAACGCACTCAAAGACGCAAATACAAACCGAAAAGAAAAACGGATTACACAAACTCGCGCAAAAGCTACGTTTTCGTCTTATGTAGTTACAAATTAAACACTTTCCGTTACTCTCCACTCATTCCACTGTGGAAACTAGTATTTTTTTTCGTCGCCAAACGGTCCTATATCAAAGAAAACTACGCGTACTGGGCCAGGCGGCGCTGCGCGTCTGCGCACATCGTGTTTCAAAACACGCTGCATAAACGTCCGTAACTCCTCGATGCCTTCACTTACAATCTTAAAACTTTGACACCGCCAAGCGACCACCGTCCTCAGTACGTCATAAAAATTTCAGCTCGACACGACCTTACTGTCCCAGGCAAAAACGCACTCAAAGACGCAAATACAAACCGAAAAGAAAAACGGATTACACAAACTCGCGCAAAAGCTACGTTTTCGTCTTATGTAGTTACAAATTAAACACTTTCCGTTACTCTCCACTCATTCCACTGTGGAAACTAGTATTTTTTTTCGTCGCCAAACGGTCCTATATCAAAGCAAACTACGCGTACTGGGCCAGGCGGCGCTGCGCGTCTGCGCACATCGTGTTTCAAAACACGCTGCATAAACGTCCGTAACTCCTCGATGCCTTCACTTACAATCTTAAAACTTTGACACCGCCAAGCGACCACCGTCCTCAGTACGTCATAAAAATTTCAGCTCGACACGACCTTACTGTCCCAGGCAAAAACGCACTCAAAGACGCAAATACAAACCGAAAAGAAAAACGGATTACACAAACTCGCGCAAAAGCTACGTTTTCGTCTTATGTAGTTACAAATTAAACACTTTCCGTTACTCTCCACTCATTCCACTGTGGAAACTAGTATTTTTTTTCGTCGCCAAACGGTCCTATATCAAAGCAAACTACGCGTACTGGGCCAGGCGGCGCTGCGCGTCTGCGCACATCGTGTTTCAAAACACGCTGCATAAACGTCCGTAACTCCTCGATGCCTTCACTTACAATCTTAAAACTTTGACACCGCCAAGCGACCACCGTCCTCAGTACGTCATAAAAATTTCAGCTCGACACGACCTTACTGTCCCAGGCAAAAACGCACTCAAAGACGCAAATACAAACCGAAAAGAAAAACGGATTACACAAACTCGCGCAAAAGCTACGTTTTCGTCTTATGTAGTTACAAATTAAACACTTTCCGTTACTCTCCACTCATTCCACTGTGGAAACTAGTATTTTTTTTCGTCGCCAAACGGTCCTATATCAAAGCAAACTACGCGTACTGGGCCAGGCGGCGCTGCGCGTCTGCGCACATCGTGTTTCAAAACACGCTGCATAAACGTCCGTAACTCCTCGATGCCTTCACTTACAATCTTAAAACTTTGACACCGCCAAGCGACCACCGTCCTCAGTACGTTATAAAAATTTCAGCTCGACACGACCTTACTGTCCCAGGCAAAAACGCACTCAAAGACGCAAATACAAACCGAAAAGAAAAACGGATTACACAAACTCGCGCAAAAGCTACGTTTTCGTCTTATGTAGTTACAAATTAAACACTTTCCGTTACTCTCCACTCATTCCACTGTGGAAACTAGTATTTTTTTTCGTCGCCAAACGGTCCTATATCAAAGCAAACTACGCGTACTGGGCCAGGCGGCGCTGCGCGTCTGCGCACATCGTGTTTCAAAACACGCTGCATAAACGTCCGTAACTCCTCGATGCCTTCACTTACAATCTTAAAACTTTGACACCGCCAAGCGACCACCGTCCTCAGTACGTCATAAAAATTTCAGCTCGACACGACCTTACTGTCCCAGGCAAAAACGCACTCAAAGACGCAAATACAAACCGAAAAGAAAAACGGATTACACAAACTCGCGCAAAAGCTACGTTTTCGTCTTATGTAGTTACAAATTAAACACTTTCCGTTACTCTCCACTCATTCCACTGTGGAAACTAGTATTTTTTTTCGTCGCCAAACGGTCCTATATCAAAGCAAACTACGCGTACTGGGCCAGGCGGCGCTGCGCGTCTGCGCACATCGTGTTTCAAAACACGCTGCATAAACGTCCGTAACTCCTCGATGCCTTCACTTACAATCTTAAAACTTTGACACCGCCAAGCGACCACCGTCCTCAGTACGTCATAAAAATTTCAGCTCGACACGACCTTACTGTCCCAGGCAAAAACGCACTCAAAGACGCAAATACAAACCGAAAAGAAAAACGGATTACACAAACTCGCGCAAAAGCTACGTTTTCGTCTTATGTAGTTACAAATTAAACACTTTCCGTTACTCTCCACTCATTCCACTGTGGAAACTAGTATTTTTTTTCGTCGCCAAACGGTCCTATATCAAAGCAAACTACGCGTACTGGGCCAGGCGGCGCGGCGCGGCGCGTCTGCGCACTTCGTGTTTCAAAACACGCTGCATAAACGTCCGTAACTCCTCGATGCCTTCACTTACAATCTTAAAACTTTGACACCGCCAAGCGACCACCGTCCTCAGTACGTCATAAAAATTTCAGCTCGACACGACCTTACTGTCCCAGGCAAAAACGCACTCAAAGACGCAAATACAAACCGAAAAGAAAAACGGATTACACAAACTCGCGCAAAAGCTACGTTTTCGTCTTATGTAGTTACAAATTAAACACTTTCCGTTACTCTCCACTCATTCCACTGTGGAAACTAGTATTTTTTTTCGTCGCCAAACGGTCCTATATCAAAGCAAACTACGCGTACTGGGCCAGGCGGCGCTGCGCGTCTGCGCACATCGTGTTTCAAAACACGCTGCATAAACGTCCGTAACTCCTCGATGCCTTCACTTACAATCTTAAAACTTTGACACCGCCAAGCGACCACCGTCCTCAGTACGTCATAAAAATTTCAGCTCGACACGACCTTACTGTCCCAGGCAAAAACGCACTCAAAGACGCAAATACAAACCGAAAAGAAAAACGGATTACACAAACTCGCGCAAAAGCTACGTTTTCGTCTTATGTAGTTACAAATTAAACACTTTCCGTTACTCTCCACTCATTCCACTGTGGAAACTAGTATTTTTTTTCGTCGCCAAACGGTCCTATATCAAAGCAAACTACGCGTACTGGGCCAGGCGGCGCTGCGCGTCTGCGCACATCGTGTTTCAAAACACGCTGCATAAACGTCCGTAACTCCTCGATGCCTTCACTTACAATCTTAAAACTTTGACACCGCCAAGCGACCACCGTCCTCAGTACGTCATAAAAATTTCAGCTCGACACGACCTTACTGTCCCAGGCAAAAACGCACTCAAAGACGCAAATACAAACCGAAAAGAAAAACGGATTACACAAACTCGCGCAAAAGCTACGTTTTCGTCTTATGTAGTTACAAATTAAACACTTTCCGTTACTCTCCACTCATTCCACTGTGGAAACTAGTATTTTTTTTCGTCGCCAAACGGTCCTATATCAAAGCAAACTACGCGTACTGGGCCAGGCGGCGCGGCGCGGCGCGTCTGCGCACTTCGTGTTTCAAAACACGCTGCATAAACGTCCGTAACTCCTCGATGCCTTCACTTACAATCTTAAAACTTTGACACCGCCAAGCGACCACCGTCCTCAGTACGTCATAAAAATTTCAGCTCGACACGACCTTACTGTCCCAGGCAAAAACGCACTCAAAGACGCAAATACAAACCGAAAAGAAAAACGGATTACACAAACTCGCGCAAAAGCTACGTTTTCGTCTTATGTAGTTACAAATTAAACACTTTCCGTTACTCTCCACTCATTCCACTGTGGAAACTAGTATTTTTTTTCGTCGCCAAACGGTCCTATATCAAAGCAAACTACGCGTACTGGGCCAGGCGGCGCTGCGCGTCTGCGCACATCGTGTTTCAAAACACGCTGCATAAACGTCCGTAACTCCTCGATGCCTTCACTTACAATCTTAAAACTTTGACACCGCCAAGCGACCACCGTCCTCAGTACGTCATAAAAATTTCAGCTCGACACGACCTTACTGTCCCAGGCAAAAACGCACTCAAAGACGCAAATACAAACCGAAAAGAAAAACGGATTACACAAACTCGCGCAAAAGCTACGTTTTCGTCTTATGTAGTTACAAATTAAACACTTTCCGTTACTCTCCACTCATTCCACTGTGGAAACTAGTATTTTTTTTCGTCGCCAAACGGTCCTATATCAAAGAAAACTACGCGTACTGGGCCAGGCGGCGCTGCGCGTCTGCGCACATCGTGTTTCAAAACACGCTGCATAAACGTCCGTAACTCCTCGATGCCTTCACTTACAATCTTAAAACTTTGACACCGCCAAGCGACCACCGTCCTCAGTACGTCATAAAAATTTCAGCTCGACACGACCTTACTGTCCCAGGCAAAAACGCACTCAAAGACGCAAATACAAACCGAAAAGAAAAACGGATTACACAAACTCGCGCAAAAGCTACGTTTTCGTCTTATGTAGTTACAAATTAAACACTTTCCGTTACTCTCCACTCATTCCACTGTGGAAACTAGTATTTTTTTTCGTCGCCAAACGGTCCTATATCAAAGAAAACTACGCGTACTGGGCCAGGCGGCGCTGCGCGTCTGCGCACATCGTGTTTCAAAACACGCTGCATAAACGTCCGTAACTCCTCGATGCCTTCACTTACAATCTTAAAACTTTGACACCGCCAAGCGACCACCGTCCTCAGTACGTCATAAAAATTTCAGCTCGACACGACCTTACTGTCCCAGGCAAAAACGCACTCAAAGACGCAAATACAAACCGAAAAGAAAAACGGATTACACAAACTCGCGCAAAAGCTACGTTTTCGTCTTATGTAGTTACAAATTAAACACTTTCCGTTACTCTCCACTCATTCCACTGTGGAAACTAGTATTTTTTTTCGTCGCCAAACGGTCCTATATCAAAGCAAACTACGCGTACTGGGCCAGGCGGCGCGGCGCGGCGCGTCTGCGCACTTCGTGTTTCAAAACACGCTGCATAAACGTCCGTAACTCCTCGATGCCTTCACTTACAATCTTAAAACTTTGACACCGCCAAGCGACCACCGTCCTCAGTACGTCATAAAAATTTCAGCTCGACACGACCTTACTGTCCCAGGCAAAAACGCACTCAAAGACGCAAATACAAACCGAAAAGAAAAACGGATTACACAAACTCGCGCAAAAGCTACGTTTTCGTCTTATGTAGTTACAAATTAAACACTTTCCGTTACTCTCCACTCATTCCACTGTGGAAACTAGTATTTTTTTTCGTCGCCAAACGGTCCTATATCAAAGAAAACTACGCGTACTGGGCCAGGCGGCGCTGCGCGTCTGCGCACATCGTGTTTCAAAACACGCTGCATAAACGTCCGTAACTCCTCGATGCCTTCACTTACAATCTTAAAACTTTGACACCGCCAAGCGACCACCGTCCTCAGTACGTCATAAAAATTTCAGCTCGACACGACCTTACTGTCCCAGGCAAAAACGCACTCAAAGACGCAAATACAAACCGAAAAGAAAAACGGATTACACAAACTCGCGCAAAAGCTACGTTTTCGTCTTATGTAGTTACAAATTAAACACTTTCCGTTACTCTCCACTCATTCCACTGTGGAAACTAGTATTTTTTTTCGTCGCCAAACGGTCCTATATCAAAGAAAACTACGCGTACTGGGCCAGGCGGCGCTGCGCGTCTGCGCACATCGTGTTTCAAAACACGCTGCATAAACGTCCGTAACTCCTCGATGCCTTCACTTACAATCTTAAAACTTTGACACCGCCAAGCGACCACCGTCCTCAGTACGTCATAAAAATTTCAGCTCGACACGACCTTACTGTCCCAGGCAAAAACGCACTCAAAGACGCAAATACAAACCGAAAAGAAAAACGGATTACACAAACTCGCGCAAAAGCTACGTTTTCGTCTTATGTAGTTACAAATTAAACACTTTCCGTTACTCTCCACTCATTCCACTGTGGAAACTAGTATTTTTTTTCGTCGCCAAACGGTCCTATATCAAAGAAAACTACGCGTACTGGGCCAGGCGGCGCTGCGCGTCTGCGCACATCGTGTTTCAAAACACGCTGCATAAACGTCCGTAACTCCTCGATGCCTTCACTTACAATCTTAAAACTTTGACACCGCCAAGCGACCACCGTCCTCAGTACGTCATAAAAATTTCAGCTCGACACGACCTTACTGTCCCAGGCAAAAACGCACTCAAAGACGCAAATACAAACCGAAAAGAAAAACGGATTACACAAACTCGCGCAAAAGCTACGTTTTCGTCTTATGTAGTTACAAATTAAACACTTTCCGTTACTCTCCACTCATTCCACTGTGGAAACTAGTATTTTTTTTCGTCGCCAAACGGTCCTATATCAAAGAAAACTACGCGTACTGGGCCAGGCGGCGCTGCGCGTCTGCGCACATCGTGTTTCAAAACACGCTGCATAAACGTCCGTAACTCCTCGATGCCTTCACTTACAATCTTAAAACTTTGACACCGCCAAGCGACCACCGTCCTCAGTACGTCATAAAAATTTCAGCTCGACACGACCTTACTGTCCCAGGCAAAAACGCACTCAAAGACGCAAATACAAACCGAAAAGAAAAACGGATTACACAAACTCGCGCAAAAGCTACGTTTTCGTCTTATGTAGTTACAAATTAAACACTTTCCGTTACTCTCCACTCATTCCACTGTGGAAACTAGTATTTTTTTTCGTCGCCAAACGGTCCTATATCAAAGCAAACTACGCGTACTGGGCCAGGCGGCGCGGCGCGGCGCGTCTGCGCACTTCGTGTTTCAAAACACGCTGCATAAACGTCCGTAACTCCTCGATGCCTTCACTTACAATCTTAAAACTTTGACACCGCCAAGCGACCACCGTCCTCAGTACGTCATAAAAATTTCAGCTCGACACGACCTTACTGTCCCAGGCAAAAACGCACTCAAAGACGCAAATACAAACCGAAAAGAAAAACGGATTACACAAACTCGCGCAAAAGCTACGTTTTCGTCTTATGTAGTTACAAATTAAACACTTTCCGTTACTCTCCACTCATTCCACTGTGGAAACTAGTATTTTTTTTCGTCGCCAAACGGTCCTATATCAAAGAAAACTACGCGTACTGGGCCAGGCGGCGCTGCGCGTCTGCGCACATCGTGTTTCAAAACACGCTGCATAAACGTCCGTAACTCCTCGATGCCTTCACTTACAATCTTAAAACTTTGACACCGCCAAGCGACCACCGTCCTCAGTACGTCATAAAAATTTCAGCTCGACACGACCTTACTGTCCCAGGCAAAAACGCACTCAAAGACGCAAATACAAACCGAAAAGAAAAACGGATTACACAAACTCGCGCAAAAGCTACGTTTTCGTCTTATGTAGTTACAAATTAAACACTTTCCGTTACTCTCCACTCATTCCACTGTGGAAACTAGTATTTTTTTTCGTCGCCAAACGGTCCTATATCAAAGAAAACTACGCGTACTGGGCCAGGCGGCGCTGCGCGTCTGCGCACATCGTGTTTCAAAACACGCTGCATAAACGTCCGTAACTCCTCGATGCCTTCACTTACAATCTTAAAACTTTGACACCGCCAAGCGACCACCGTCCTCAGTACGTCATAAAAATTTCAGCTCGACACGACCTTACTGTCCCAGGCAAAAACGCACTCAAAGACGCAAATACAAACCGAAAAGAAAAACGGATTACACAAACTCGCGCAAAAGCTACGTTTTCGTCTTATGTAGTTACAAATTAAACACTTTCCGTTACTCTCCACTCATTCCACTGTGGAAACTAGTATTTTTTTTCGTCGCCAAACGGTCCTATATCAAAGCAAACTACGCGTACTGGGCCAGGCGGCGCGGCGCGGCGCGTCTGCGCACTTCGTGTTTCAAAACACGCTGCATAAACGTCCGTAACTCCTCGATGCCTTCACTTACAATCTTAAAACTTTGACACCGCCAAGCGACCACCGTCCTCAGTACGTCATAAAAATTTCAGCTCGACACGACCTTACTGTCCCAGGCAAAAACGCACTCAAAGACGCAAATACAAACCGAAAAGAAAAACGGATTACACAAACTCGCGCAAAAGCTACGTTTTCGTCTTATGTAGTTACAAATTAAACACTTTCCGTTACTCTCCACTCATTCCACTGTGGAAACTAGTATTTTTTTTCGTCGCCAAACGGTCCTATATCAAAGAAAACTACGCGTACTGGGCCAGGCGGCGCTGCGCGTCTGCGCACATCGTGTTTCAAAACACGCTGCATAAACGTCCGTAACTCCTCGATGCCTTCACTTACAATCTTAAAACTTTGACACCGCCAAGCGACCACCGTCCTCAGTACGTCATAAAAATTTCAGCTCGACACGACCTTACTGTCCCAGGCAAAAACGCACTCAAAGACGCAAATACAAACCGAAAAGAAAAACGGATTACACAAACTCGCGCAAAAGCTACGTTTTCGTCTTATGTAGTTACAAATTAAACACTTTCCGTTACTCTCCACTCATTCCACTGTGGAAACTAGTATTTTTTTTCGTCGCCAAACGGTCCTATATCAAAGAAAACTACGCGTACTGGGCCAGGCGGCGCTGCGCGTCTGCGCACATCGTGTTTCAAAACACGCTGCATAAACGTCCGTAACTCCTCGATGCCTTCACTTACAATCTTAAAACTTTGACACCGCCAAGCGACCACCGTCCTCAGTACGTCATAAAAATTTCAGCTCGACACGACCTTACTGTCCCAGGCAAAAACGCACTCAAAGACGCAAATACAAACCGAAAAGAAAAACGGATTACACAAACTCGCGCAAAAGCTACGTTTTCGTCTTATGTAGTTACAAATTAAACACTTTCCGTTACTCTCCACTCATTCCACTGTGGAAACTAGTATTTTTTTTCGTCGCCAAACGGTCCTATATCAAAGAAAACTACGCGTACTGGGCCAGGCGGCGCTGCGCGTCTGCGCACATCGTGTTTCAAAACACGCTGCATAAACGTCCGTAACTCCTCGATGCCTTCACTTACAATCTTAAAACTTTGACACCGCCAAGCGACCACCGTCCTCAGTACGTCATAAAAATTTCAGCTCGACACGACCTTACTGTCCCAGGCAAAAACGCACTCAAAGACGCAAATACAAACCGAAAAGAAAAACGGATTACACAAACTCGCGCAAAAGCTACGTTTTCGTCTTATGTAGTTACAAATTAAACACTTTCCGTTACTCTCCACTCATTCCACTGTGGAAACTAGTATTTTTTTTCGTCGCCAAACGGTCCTATATCAAAGCAAACTACGCGTACTGGGCCAGGCGGCGCGGCGCGGCGCGTCTGCGCACTTCGTGTTTCAAAACACGCTGCATAAACGTCCGTAACTCCTCGATGCCTTCACTTACAATCTTAAAACTTTGACACCGCCAAGCGACCACCGTCCTCAGTACGTCATAAAAATTTCAGCTCGACACGACCTTACTGTCCCAGGCAAAAACGCACTCAAAGACGCAAATACAAACCGAAAAGAAAAACGGATTACACAAACTCGCGCAAAAGCTACGTTTTCGTCTTATGTAGTTACAAATTAAACACTTTCCGTTACTCTCCACTCATTCCACTGTGGAAACTAGTATTTTTTTTCGTCGCCAAACGGTCCTATATCAAAGAAAACTACGCGTACTGGGCCAGGCGGCGCTGCGCGTCTGCGCACATCGTGTTTCAAAACACGCTGCATAAACGTCCGTAACTCCTCGATGCCTTCACTTACAATCTTAAAACTTTGACACCGCCAAGCGACCACCGTCCTCAGTACGTCATAAAAATTTCAGCTCGACACGACCTTACTGTCCCAGGCAAAAACGCACTCAAAGACGCAAATACAAACCGAAAAGAAAAACGGATTACACAAACTCGCGCAAAAGCTACGTTTTCGTCTTATGTAGTTACAAATTAAACACTTTCCGTTACTCTCCACTCATTCCACTGTGGAAACTAGTATTTTTTTTCGTCGCCAAACGGTCCTATATCAAAGAAAACTACGCGTACTGGGCCAGGCGGCGCTGCGCGTCTGCGCACATCGTGTTTCAAAACACGCTGCATAAACGTCCGTAACTCCTCGATGCCTTCACTTACAATCTTAAAACTTTGACACCGCCAAGCGACCACCGTCCTCAGTACGTCATAAAAATTTCAGCTCGACACGACCTTACTGTCCCAGGCAAAAACGCACTCAAAGACGCAAATACAAACCGAAAAGAAAAACGGATTACACAAACTCGCGCAAAAGCTACGTTTTCGTCTTATGTAGTTACAAATTAAACACTTTCCGTTACTCTCCACTCATTCCACTGTGGAAACTAGTATTTTTTTTCGTCGCCAAACGGTCCTATATCAAAGCAAACTACGCGTACTGGGCCAGGCGGCGCTGCGCGTCTGCGCACATCGTGTTTCAAAACACGCTGCATAAACGTCCGTAACTCCTCGATGCCTTCACTTACAATCTTAAAACTTTGACACCGCCAAGCGACCACCGTCCTCAGTACGTCATAAAAATTTCAGCTCGACACGACCTTACTGTCCCAGGCAAAAACGCACTCAAAGACGCAAATACAAACCGAAAAGAAAAACGGATTACACAAACTCGCGCAAAAGCTACGTTTTCGTCTTATGTAGTTACAAATTAAACACTTTCCGTTACTCTCCACTCATTCCACTGTGGAAACTAGTATTTTTTTTCGTCGCCAAACGGTCCTATATCAAAGCAAACTACGCGTACTGGGCCAGGCGGCGCGGCGCGGCGCGTCTGCGCACTTCGTGTTTCAAAACACGCTGCATAAACGTCCGTAACTCCTCGATGCCTTCACTTACAATCTTAAAACTTTGACACCGCCAAGCGACCACCGTCCTCAGTACGTCATAAAAATTTCAGCTCGACACGACCTTACTGTCCCAGGCAAAAACGCACTCAAAGACGCAAATACAAACCGAAAAGAAAAACGGATTACACAAACTCGCGCAAAAGCTACGTTTTCGTCTTATGTAGTTACAAATTAAACACTTTCCGTTACTCTCCACTCATTCCACTGTGGAAACTAGTATTTTTTTTCGTCGCCAAACGGTCCTATATCAAAGCAAACTACGCGTACTGGGCCAGGCGGCGCTGCGCGTCTGCGCACATCGTGTTTCAAAACACGCTGCATAAACGTCCGTAACTCCTCGATGCCTTCACTTACAATCTTAAAACTTTGACACCGCCAAGCGACCACCGTCCTCAGTACGTCATAAAAATTTCAGCTCGACACGACCTTACTGTCCCAGGCAAAAACGCACTCAAAGACGCAAATACAAACCGAAAAGAAAAACGGATTACACAAACTCGCGCAAAAGCTACGTTTTCGTCTTATGTAGTTACAAATTAAACACTTTCCGTTACTCTCCACTCATTCCACTGTGGAAACTAGTATTTTTTTTCGTCGCCAAACGGTCCTATATCAAAGCAAACTACGCGTACTGGGCCAGGCGGCGCTGCGCGTCTGCGCACATCGTGTTTCAAAACACGCTGCATAAACGTCCGTAACTCCTCGATGCCTTCACTTACAATCTTAAAACTTTGACACCGCCAAGCGACCACCGTCCTCAGTACGTCATAAAAATTTCAGCTCGACACGACCTTACTGTCCCAGGCAAAAACGCACTCAAAGACGCAAATACAAACCGAAAAGAAAAACGGATTACACAAACTCGCGCAAAAGCTACGTTTTCGTCTTATGTAGTTACAAATTAAACACTTTCCGTTACTCTCCACTCATTCCACTGTGGAAACTAGTATTTTTTTTCGTCGCCAAACGGTCCTATATCAAAGCAAACTACGCGTACTGGGCCAGGCGGCGCGGCGCGGCGCGTCTGCGCACTTCGTGTTTCAAAACACGCTGCATAAACGTCCGTAACTCCTCGATGCCTTCACTTACAATCTTAAAACTTTGACACCGCCAAGCGACCACCGTCCTCAGTACGTCATAAAAATTTCAGCTCGACACGACCTTACTGTCCCAGGCAAAAACGCACTCAAAGACGCAAATACAAACCGAAAAGAAAAACGGATTACACAAACTCGCGCAAAAGCTACGTTTTCGTCTTATGTAGTTACAAATTAAACACTTTCCGTTACTCTCCACTCATTCCACTGTGGAAACTAGTATTTTTTTTCGTCGCCAAACGGTCCTATATCAAAGCAAACTACGCGTACTGGGCCAGGCGGCGCTGCGCGTCTGCGCACATCGTGTTTCAAAACACGCTGCATAAACGTCCGTAACTCCTCGATGCCTTCACTTACAATCTTAAAACTTTGACACCGCCAAGCGACCACCGTCCTCAGTACGTCATAAAAATTTCAGCTCGACACGACCTTACTGTCCCAGGCAAAAACGCACTCAAAGACGCAAATACAAACCGAAAAGAAAAACGGATTACACAAACTCGCGCAAAAGCTACGTTTTCGTCTTATGTAGTTACAAATTAAACACTTTCCGTTACTCTCCACTCATTCCACTGTGGAAACTAGTATTTTTTTTCGTCGCCAAACGGTCCTATATCAAAGAAAACTACGCGTACTGGGCCAGGCGGCGCTGCGCGTCTGCGCACATCGTGTTTCAAAACACGCTGCATAAACGTCCGTAACTCCTCGATGCCTTCACTTACAATCTTAAAACTTTGACACCGCCAAGCGACCACCGTCCTCAGTACGTCATAAAAATTTCAGCTCGACACGACCTTACTGTCCCAGGCAAAAACGCACTCAAAGACGCAAATACAAACCGAAAAGAAAAACGGATTACACAAACTCGCGCAAAAGCTACGTTTTCGTCTTATGTAGTTACAAATTAAACACTTTCCGTTACTCTCCACTCATTCCACTGTGGAAACTAGTATTTTTTTTCGTCGCCAAACGGTCCTATATCAAAGCAAACTACGCGTACTGGGCCAGGCGGCGCGGCGCGGCGCGTCTGCGCACTTCGTGTTTCAAAACACGCTGCATAAACGTCCGTAACTCCTCGATGCCTTCACTTACAATCTTAAAACTTTGACACCGCCAAGCGACCACCGTCCTCAGTACGTCATAAAAATTTCAGCTCGACACGACCTTACTGTCCCAGGCAAAAACGCACTCAAAGACGCAAATACAAACCGAAAAGAAAAACGGATTACACAAACTCGCGCAAAAGCTACGTTTTCGTCTTATGTAGTTACAAATTAAACACTTTCCGTTACTCTCCACTCATTCCACTGTGGAAACTAGTATTTTTTTTCGTCGCCAAACGGTCCTATATCAAAGAAAACTACGCGTACTGGGCCAGGCGGCGCTGCGCGTCTGCGCACATCGTGTTTCAAAACACGCTGCATAAACGTCCGTAACTCCTCGATGCCTTCACTTACAATCTTAAAACTTTGACACCGCCAAGCGACCACCGTCCTCAGTACGTCATAAAAATTTCAGCTCGACACGACCTTACTGTCCCAGGCAAAAACGCACTCAAAGACGCAAATACAAACCGAAAAGAAAAACGGATTACACAAACTCGCGCAAAAGCTACGTTTTCGTCTTATGTAGTTACAAATTAAACACTTTCCGTTACTCTCCACTCATTCCACTGTGGAAACTAGTATTTTTTTTCGTCGCCAAACGGTCCTATATCAAAGAAAACTACGCGTACTGGGCCAGGCGGCGCTGCGCGTCTGCGCACATCGTGTTTCAAAACACGCTGCATAAACGTCCGTAACTCCTCGATGCCTTCACTTACAATCTTAAAACTTTGACACCGCCAAGCGACCACCGTCCTCAGTACGTCATAAAAATTTCAGCTCGAGACGACCTTACTGTCCCAGGCAAAAACGCACTCAAAGACGCAAATACAAACCGAAAAGAAAAACGGATTACACAAACTCGCGCAAAAGCTACGTTTTCGTCTTATGTAGTTACAAATTAAACACTTTCCGTTACTCTCCACTCATTCCACTGTGGAAACTAGTATTTTTTTTCGTCGCCAAACGGTCCTATATCAAAGAAAACTACGCGTACTGGGCCAGGCGGCGCTGCGCGTCTGCGCACATCGTGTTTCAAAACACGCTGCATAAACGTCCGTAACTCCTCGATGCCTTCACTTACAATCTTAAAACTTTGACACCGCCAAGCGACCACCGTCCTCAGTACGTCATAAAAATTTCAGCTCGACACGACCTTACTGTCCCAGGCAAAAACGCACTCAAAGACGCAAATACAAACCGAAAAGAAAAACGGATTACACAAACTCGCGCAAAAGCTACGTTTTCGTCTTATGTAGTTACAAATTAAACACTTTCCGTTACTCTCCACTCATTCCACTGTGGAAACTAGTATTTTTTTTCGTCGCCAAACGGTCCTATATCAAAGAAAACTACGCGTACTGGGCCAGGCGGCGCTGCGCGTCTGCGCACATCGTGTTTCAAAACACGCTGCATAAACGTCCGTAACTCCTCGATGCCTTCACTTACAATCTTAAAACTTTGACACCGCCAAGCGACCACCGTCCTCAGTACGTCATAAAAATTTCAGCTCGACACGACCTTACTGTCCCAGGCAAAAACGCACTCAAAGACGCAAATACAAACCGAAAAGAAAAACGGATTACACAAACTCGCGCAAAAGCTACGTTTTCGTCTTATGTAGTTACAAATTAAACACTTTCCGTTACTCTCCACTCATTCCACTGTGGAAACTAGTATTTTTTTTCGTCGCCAAACGGTCCTATATCAAAGCAAACTACGCGTACTGGGCCAGGCGGCGCGGCGCGGCGCGTCTGCGCACTTCGTGTTTCAAAACACGCTGCATAAACGTCCGTAACTCCTCGATGCCTTCACTTACAATCTTAAAACTTTGACACCGCCAAGCGACCACCGTCCTCAGTACGTCATAAAAATTTCAGCTCGACACGACCTTACTGTCCCAGGCAAAAACGCACTCAAAGACGCAAATACAAACCGAAAAGAAAAACGGATTACACAAACTCGCGCAAAAGCTACGTTTTCGTCTTATGTAGTTACAAATTAAACACTTTCCGTTACTCTCCACTCATTCCACTGTGGAAACTAGTATTTTTTTTCGTCGCCAAACGGTCCTATATCAAAGAAAACTACGCGTACTGGGCCAGGCGGCGCTGCGCGTCTGCGCACATCGTGTTTCAAAACACGCTGCATAAACGTCCGTAACTCCTCGATGCCTTCACTTACAATCTTAAAACTTTGACACCGCCAAGCGACCACCGTCCTCAGTACGTCATAAAAATTTCAGCTCGACACGACCTTACTGTCCCAGGCAAAAACGCACTCAAAGACGCAAATACAAACCGAAAAGAAAAACGGATTACACAAACTCGCGCAAAAGCTACGTTTTCGTCTTATGTAGTTACAAATTAAACACTTTCCGTTACTCTCCACTCATTCCACTGTGGAAACTAGTATTTTTTTTCGTCGCCAAACGGTCCTATATCAAAGAAAACTACGCGTACTGGGCCAGGCGGCGCTGCGCGTCTGCGCACATCGTGTTTCAAAACACGCTGCATAAACGTCCGTAACTCCTCGATGCCTTCACTTACAATCTTAAAACTTTGACACCGCCAAGCGACCACCGTCCTCAGTACGTCATAAAAATTTCAGCTCGACACGACCTTACTGTCCCAGGCAAAAACGCACTCAAAGACGCAAATACAAACCGAAAAGAAAAACGGATTACACAAACTCGCGCAAAAGCTACGTTTTCGTCTTATGTAGTTACAAATTAAACACTTTCCGTTACTCTCCACTCATTCCACTGTGGAAACTAGTATTTTTTTTCGTCGCCAAACGGTCCTATATCAAAGAAAACTACGCGTACTGGGCCAGGCGGCGCTGCGCGTCTGCGCACATCGTGTTTCAAAACACGCTGCATAAACGTCCGTAACTCCTCGATGCCTTCACTTACAATCTTAAAACTTTGACACCGCCAAGCGACCACCGTCCTCAGTACGTCATAAAAATTTCAGCTCGACACGACCTTACTGTCCCAGGCAAAAACGCACTCAAAGACGCAAATACAAACCGAAAAGAAAAACGGATTACACAAACTCGCGCAAAAGCTACGTTTTCGTCTTATGTAGTTACAAATTAAACACTTTCCGTTACTCTCCACTCATTCCACTGTGGAAACTAGTATTTTTTTTCGTCGCCAAACGGTCCTATATCAAAGAAAACTACGCGTACTGGGCCAGGCGGCGCTGCGCGTCTGCGCACATCGTGTTTCAAAACACGCTGCATAAACGTCCGTAACTCCTCGATGCCTTCACTTACAATCTTAAAACTTTGACACCGCCAAGCGACCACCGTCCTCAGTACGTCATAAAAATTTCAGCTCGACACGACCTTACTGTCCCAGGCAAAAACGCACTCAAAGACGCAAATACAAACCGAAAAGAAAAACGGATTACACAAACTCGCGCAAAAGCTACGTTTTCGTCTTATGTAGTTACAAATTAAACACTTTCCGTTACTCTCCACTCATTCCACTGTGGAAACTAGTATTTTTTTTCGTCGCCAAACGGTCCTATATCAAAGAAAACTACGCGTACTGGGCCAGGCGGCGCTGCGCGTCTGCGCACATCGTGTTTCAAAACACGCTGCATAAACGTCCGTAACTCCTCGATGCCTTCACTTACAATCTTAAAACTTTGACACCGCCAAGCGACCACCGTCCTCAGTACGTCATAAAAATTTCAGCTCGACACGACCTTACTGTCCCAGGCAAAAACGCACTCAAAGACGCAAATACAAACCGAAAAGAAAAACGGATTACACAAACTCGCGCAAAAGCTACGTTTTCGTCTTATGTAGTTACAAATTAAACACTTTCCGTTACTCTCCACTCATTCCACTGTGGAAACTAGTATTTTTTTTCGTCGCCAAACGGTCCTATATCAAAGAAAACTACGCGTACTGGGCCAGGCGGCGCTGCGCGTCTGCGCACATCGTGTTTCAAAACACGCTGCATAAACGTCCGTAACTCCTCGATGCCTTCACTTACAATCTTAAAACTTTGACACCGCCAAGCGACCACCGTCCTCAGTACGTCATAAAAATTTCAGCTCGACACGACCTTACTGTCCCAGGCAAAAACGCACTCAAAGACGCAAATACAAACCGAAAAGAAAAACGGATTACACAAACTCGCGCAAAAGCTACGTTTTCGTCTTATGTAGTTACAAATTAAACACTTTCCGTTACTCTCCACTCATTCCACTGTGGAAACTAGTATTTTTTTTCGTCGCCAAACGGTCCTATATCAAAGAAAACTACGCGTACTGGGCCAGGCGGCGCTGCGCGTCTGCGCACATCGTGTTTCAAAACACGCTGCATAAACGTCCGTAACTCCTCGATGCCTTCACTTACAATCTTAAAACTTTGACACCGCCAAGCGACCACCGTCCTCAGTACGTCATAAAAATTTCAGCTCGACACGACCTTACTGTCCCAGGCAAAAACGCACTCAAAGACGCAAATACAAACCGAAAAGAAAAACGGATTACACAAACTCGCGCAAAAGCTACGTTTTCGTCTTATGTAGTTACAAATTAAACACTTTCCGTTACTCTCCACTCATTCCACTGTGGAAACTAGTATTTTTTTTCGTCGCCAAACGGTCCTATATCAAAGAAAACTACGCGTACTGGGCCAGGCGGCGCTGCGCGTCTGCGCACATCGTGTTTCAAAACACGCTGCATAAACGTCCGTAACTCCTCGATGCCTTCACTTACAATCTTAAAACTTTGACACCGCCAAGCGACCACCGTCCTCAGTACGTCATAAAAATTTCAGCTCGACACGACCTTACTGTCCCAGGCAAAAACGCACTCAAAGACGCAAATACAAACCGAAAAGAAAAACGGATTACACAAACTCGCGCAAAAGCTACGTTTTCGTCTTATGTAGTTACAAATTAAACACTTTCCGTTACTCTCCACTCATTCCACTGTGGAAACTAGTATTTTTTTTCGTCGCCAAACGGTCCTATATCAAAGAAAACTACGCGTACTGGGCCAGGCGGCGCTGCGCGTCTGCGCACATCGTGTTTCAAAACACGCTGCATAAACGTCCGTAACTCCTCGATGCCTTCACTTACAATCTTAAAACTTTGACACCGCCAAGCGACCACCGTCCTCAGTACGTCATAAAAATTTCAGCTCGACACGACCTTACTGTCCCAGGCAAAAACGCACTCAAAGACGCAAATACAAACCGAAAAGAAAAACGGATTACACAAACTCGCGCAAAAGCTACGTTTTCGTCTTATGTAGTTACAAATTAAACACTTTCCGTTACTCTCCACTCATTCCACTGTGGAAACTAGTATTTTTTTTCGTCGCCAAACGGTCCTATATCAAAGAAAACTACGCGTACTGGGCCAGGCGGCGCTGCGCGTCTGCGCACATCGTGTTTCAAAACACGCTGCATAAACGTCCGTAACTCCTCGATGCCTTCACTTACAATCTTAAAACTTTGACACCGCCAAGCGACCACCGTCCTCAGTACGTCATAAAAATTTCAGCTCGACACGACCTTACTGTCCCAGGCAAAAACGCACTCAAAGACGCAAATACAAACCGAAAAGAAAAACGGATTACACAAACTCGCGCAAAAGCTACGTTTTCGTCTTATGTAGTTACAAATTAAACACTTTCCGTTACTCTCCACTCATTCCACTGTGGAAACTAGTATTTTTTTTCGTCGCCAAACGGTCCTATATCAAAGCAAACTACGCGTACTGGGCCAGGCGGCGCTGCGCGTCTGCGCACATCGTGTTTCAAAACACGCTGCATAAACGTCCGTAACTCCTCGATGCCTTCACTTACAATCTTAAAACTTTGACACCGCCAAGCGACCACCGTCCTCAGTACGTCATAAAAATTTCAGCTCGACACGACCTTACTGTCCCAGGCAAAAACGCACTCAAAGACGCAAATACAAACCGAAAAGAAAAACGGATTACACAAACTCGCGCAAAAGCTACGTTTTCGTCTTATGTAGTTACAAATTAAACACTTTCCGTTACTCTCCACTCATTCCACTGTGGAAACTAGTATTTTTTTTCGTCGCCAAACGGTCCTATATCAAAGCAAACTACGCGTACTGGGCCAGGCGGCGCGGCGCGGCGCGTCTGCGCACTTCGTGTTTCAAAACACGCTGCATAAACGTCCGTAACTCCTCGATGCCTTCACTTACAATCTTAAAACTTTGACACCGCCAAGCGACCACCGTCCTCAGTACGTCATAAAAATTTCAGCTCGACACGACCTTACTGTCCCAGGCAAAAACGCACTCAAAGACGCAAATACAAACCGAAAAGAAAAACGGATTACACAAACTCGCGCAAAAGCTACGTTTTCGTCTTATGTAGTTACAAATTAAACACTTTCCGTTACTCTCCACTCATTCCACTGTGGAAACTAGTATTTTTTTTCGTCGCCAAACGGTCCTATATCAAAGAAAACTACGCGTACTGGGCCAGGCGGCGCTGCGCGTCTGCGCACATCGTGTTTCAAAACACGCTGCATAAACGTCCGTAACTCCTCGATGCCTTCACTTACAATCTTAAAACTTTGACACCGCCAAGCGACCACCGTCCTCAGTACGTCATAAAAATTTCAGCTCGACACGACCTTACTGTCCCAGGCAAAAACGCACTCAAAGACGCAAATACAAACCGAAAAGAAAAACGGATTACACAAACTCGCGCAAAAGCTACGTTTTCGTCTTATGTAGTTACAAATTAAACACTTTCCGTTACTCTCCACTCATTCCACTGTGGAAACTAGTATTTTTTTTCGTCGCCAAACGGTCCTATATCAAAGAAAACTACGCGTACTGGGCCAGGCGGCGCTGCGCGTCTGCGCACATCGTGTTTCAAAACACGCTGCATAAACGTCCGTAACTCCTCGATGCCTTCACTTACAATCTTAAAACTTTGACACCGCCAAGCGACCACCGTCCTCAGTACGTCATAAAAATTTCAGCTCGACACGACCTTACTGTCCCAGGCAAAAACGCACTCAAAGACGCAAATACAAACCGAAAAGAAAAACGGATTACACAAACTCGCGCAAAAGCTACGTTTTCGTCTTATGTAGTTACAAATTAAACACTTTCCGTTACTCTCCACTCATTCCACTGTGGAAACTAGTATTTTTTTTCGTCGCCAAACGGTCCTATATCAAAGAAAACTACGCGTACTGGGCCAGGCGGCGCTGCGCGTCTGCGCACATCGTGTTTCAAAACACGCTGCATAAACGTCCGTAACTCCTCGATGCCTTCACTTACAATCTTAAAACTTTGACACCGCCAAGCGACCACCGTCCTCAGTACGTCATAAAAATTTCAGCTCGACACGACCTTACTGTCCCAGGCAAAAACGCACTCAAAGACGCAAATACAAACCGAAAAGAAAAACGGATTACACAAACTCGCGCAAAAGCTACGTTTTCGTCTTATGTAGTTACAAATTAAACACTTTCCGTTACTCTCCACTCATTCCACTGTGGAAACTAGTATTTTTTTTCGTCGCCAAACGGTCCTATATCAAAGAAAACTACGCGTACTGGGCCAGGCGGCGCTGCGCGTCTGCGCACATCGTGTTTCAAAACACGCTGCATAAACGTCCGTAACTCCTCGATGCCTTCACTTACAATCTTAAAACTTTGACACCGCCAAGCGACCACCGTCCTCAGTACGTCATAAAAATTTCAGCTCGACACGACCTTACTGTCCCAGGCAAAAACGCACTCAAAGACGCAAATACAAACCGAAAAGAAAAACGGATTACACAAACTCGCGCAAAAGCTACGTTTTCGTCTTATGTAGTTACAAATTAAACACTTTCCGTTACTCTCCACTCATTCCACTGTGGAAACTAGTATTTTTTTTCGTCGCCAAACGGTCCTATATCAAAGCAAACTACGCGTACTGGGCCAGGCGGCGCTGCGCGTCTGCGCACATCGTGTTTCAAAACACGCTGCATAAACGTCCGTAACTCCTCGATGCCTTCACTTACAATCTTAAAACTTTGACACCGCCAAGCGACCACCGTCCTCAGTACGTCATAAAAATTTCAGCTCGACACGACCTTACTGTCCCAGGCAAAAACGCACTCAAAGACGCAAATACAAACCGAAAAGAAAAACGGATTACACAAACTCGCGCAAAAGCTACGTTTTCGTCTTATGTAGTTACAAATTAAACACTTTCCGTTACTCTCCACTCATTCCACTGTGGAAACTAGTATTTTTTTTCGTCGCCAAACGGTCCTATATCAAAGAAAACTACGCGTACTGGGCCAGGCGGCGCTGCGCGTCTGCGCACATCGTGTTTCAAAACAAGCTGCATAAACGTCCGTAACTCCTCGATGCCTTCACTTACAATCTTAAAACTTTGACACCGCCAAGCGACCACCGTCCTCAGTACGTCATAAAAATTTCAGCTCGACACGACCTTACTGTCCCAGGCAAAAACGCACTCAAAGACGCAAATACAAACCGAAAAGAAAAACGGATTACACAAACTCGCGCAAAAGCTACGTTTTCGTCTTATGTAGTTACAAATTAAACACTTTCCGTTACTCTCCACTCATTCCACTGTGGAAACTAGTATTTTTTTTCGTCGCCAAACGGTCCTATATCAAAGAAAACTACGCGTACTGGGCCAGGCGGCGCTGCGCGTCTGCGCACATCGTGTTTCAAAACAAGCTGCATAAACGTCCGTAACTCCTCGATGCCTTCACTTACAATCTTAAAACTTTGACACCGCCAAGCGACCACCGTCCTCAGTACGTCATAAAAATTTCAGCTCGACACGACCTTACTGTCCCAGGCAAAAACGCACTCAAAGACGCAAATACAAACCGAAAAGAAAAACGGATTACACAAACTCGCGCAAAAGCTACGTTTTCGTCTTATGTAGTTACAAATTAAACACTTTCCGTTACTCTCCACTCATTCCACTGTGGAAACTAGTATTTTTTTTCGTCGCCAAACGGTCCTATATCAAAGAAAACTACGCGTACTGGGCCAGGCGGCGCTGCGCGTCTGCGCACATCGTGTTTCAAAACAAGCTGCATAAACGTCCGTAACTCCTCGATGCCTTCACTTACAATCTTAAAACTTTGACACCGCCAAGCGACCACCGTCCTCAGTACGTCATAAAAATTTCAGCTCGACACGACCTTACTGTCCCAGGCAAAAACGCACTCAAAGACGCAAATACAAACCGAAAAGAAAAACGGATTACACAAACTCGCGCAAAAGCTACGTTTTCGTCTTATGTAGTTACAAATTAAACACTTTCCGTTACTCTCCACTCATTCCACTGTGGAAACTAGTATTTTTTTTCGTCGCCAAACGGTCCTATATCAAAGAAAACTACGCGTACTGGGCCAGGCGGCGCTGCGCGTCTGCGCACATCGTGTTTCAAAACAAGCTGCATAAACGTCCGTAACTCCTCGATGCCTTCACTTACAATCTTAAAACTTTGACACCGCCAAGCAACCACCGTCCTCAGTACGTCATAAAAATTTCAGCTCGACACGACCTTACTGTCCCAGGCAAAAACGCACTCAAAGACGCAAATACAAACCGAAAAGAAAAACGGATTACACAAACTCGCGCAAAAGCTACGTTTTCGTCTTATGTAGTTACAAATTAAACACTTTCCGTTACTCTCCACTCATTCCACTGTGGAAACTAGTATTTTTTTTCGTCGCCAAACGGTCCTATATCAAAGAAAACTACGCGTACTGGGCCAGGCGGCGCTGCGCGTCTGCGCACATCGTGTTTCAAAACAAGCTGCATAAACGTCCGTAACTCCTCGATGCCTTCACTTACAATCTTAAAACTTTGACACCGCCAAGCGACCACCGTCCTCAGTACGTCATAAAAATTTCAGCTCGACACGACCTTACTGTCCCAGGCAAAAACGCACTCAAAGACGCAAATACAAACCGAAAAGAAAAACGGATTACACAAACTCGCGCAAAAGCTACGTTTTCGTCTTATGTAGTTACAAATTAAACACTTTCCGTTACTCTCCACTCATTCCACTGTGGAAACTAGTATTTTTTTTCGTCGCCAAACGGTCCTATATCAAAGAAAACTACGCGTACTGGGCCAGGCGGCGCTGCGCGTCTGCGCACATCGTGTTTCAAAACAAGCTGCATAAACGTCCGTAACTCCTCGATGCCTTCACTTACAATCTTAAAACTTTGACACCGCCAAGCGACCACCGTCCTCAGTACGTCATAAAAATTTCAGCTCGACACGACCTTACTGTCCCAGGCAAAAACGCACTCAAAGACGCAAATACAAACCGAAAAGAAAAACGGATTACACAAACTCGCGCAAAAGCTACGTTTTCGTCTTATGTAGTTACAAATTAAACACTTTCCGTTACTCTCCACTCATTCCACTGTGGAAACTATTATTTTTTTTCGTCGCCAAACGGTCCTATATCAAAGAAAACTACGCGTACTGGGCCAGGCGGCGCTGCGCGTCTGCCCACATCGTGTTTCAAAACAAGCTGCATAAACGTCCGTAACTCCTCGATGCCTTCACTTACAATCTTAAAACTTTGACACCGCCAAGCGACCACCGTCCTCAGTACGTCATAAAAATTTCAGCTCGACACGACCTTACTGTCCCAGGCAAAAACGCACTCAAAGACGCAAATACAAACCGAAAAGAAAAACGGATTACACAAACTCGCGCAAAAGCTACGTTTTCGTCTTATGTAGTTACAAATTAAACACTTTCCGTTACTCTCCACTCATTCCACTGTGGAAACTAGTATTTTTTTTCGTCGCCAAACGGTCCTATATCAAAGCAAACTACGCGTACTGGGCCAGGCGGCGCTGCGCGTCTGCGCACATCGTGTTTCAAAACACGCTGCATAAACGTCCGTAACTCCTCGATGCCTTCACTTACAATCTTAAAACTTTGACACCGCCAAGCGACCACCGTCCTCAGTACGTCATAAAAATTTCAGCTCGACACGACCTTACTGTCCCAGGCAAAAACGCACTCAAAGACGCAAATACAAACCGAAAAGAAAAACGGATTACACAAACTCGCGCAAAAGCTACGTTTTCGTCTTATGTAGTTACAAATTAAACACTTTCCGTTACTCTCCACTCATTCCACTGTGGAAACTAGTATTTTTTTTCGTCGCCAAACGGTCCTATATCAAAGAAAACTACGCGTACTGGGCCAGGCGGCGCTGCGCGTCTGCGCACATCGTGTTTCAAAACAAGCTGCATAAACGTCCGTAACTCCTCGATGCCTTCACTTACAATCTTAAAACTTTGACACCGCCAAGCGACCACCGTCCTCAGTACGTCATAAAAATTTCAGCTCGACACGACCTTACTGTCCCAGGCAAAAACGCACTCAAAGACGCAAATACAAACCGAAAAGAAAAACGGATTACACAAACTCGCGCAAAAGCTACGTTTTCGTCTTATGTAGTTACAAATTAAACACTTTCCGTTACTCTCCACTCATTCCACTGTGGAAACTAGTATTTTTTTTCGTCGCCAAACGGTCCTATATCAAAGAAAACTACGCGTACTGGGCCAGGCGGCGCTGCGCGTCTGCGCACATCGTGTTTCAAAACACGCTGCATAAACGTCCGTAACTCCTCGATGCCTTCACTTACAATCTTAAAACTTTGACACCGCCAAGCGACCACCGTCCTCAGTACGTCATAAAAATTTCAGCTCGACACGACCTTACTGTCCCAGGCAAAAACGCACTCAAAGACGCAAATACAAACCGAAAAGAAAAACGGATTACACAAACTCGCGCAAAAGCTACGTTTTCGTCTTATGTAGTTACAAATTAAACACTTTCCGTTACTCTCCACTCATTCCACTGTGGAAACTAGTATTTTTTTTCGTTGCCAAACGGTCCTATATCAAAGAAAACTACGCGTACTGGGCCAGGCGGCGCTGCGCGTCTGCGCACATCGTGTTTCAAAACACGCTGCATAAACGTCCGTAACTCCTCGATGCCTTCACTTACAATCTTAAAACTTTGACACCGCCAAGCGACCACCGTCCTCAGTACGTCATAAAAATTTCAGCTCGACACGACCTTACTGTCCCAGGCAAAAACGCACTCAAAGACGCAAATACAAACCGAAAAGAAAAACGGATTACACAAACTCGCGCAAAAGCTACGTTTTCGTCTTATGTAGTTACAAATTAAACACTTTCCGTTACTCTCCACTCATTCCACTGTGGAAACTAGTATTTTTTTTCGTCGCCAAACGGTCCTATATCAAAGAAAACTACGCGTACTGGGCCAGGCGGCGCTGCGCGTCTGCGCACATCGTGTTTCAAAACACGCTGCATAAACGTCCGTAACTCCTCGATGCCTTCACTTACAATCTTAAAACTTTGACACCGCCAAGCGACCACCGTCCTCAGTACGTCATAAAAATTTCAGCTCGACACGACCTTACTGTCCCAGGCAAAAACGCACTCAAAGACGCAAATACAAACCGAAAAGAAAAACGGATTACACAAACTCGCGCAAAAGCTACGTTTTCGTCTTATGTAGTTACAAATTAAACACTTTCCGTTACTCTCCACTCATTCCACTGTGGAAACTAGTATTTTTTTTCGTCGCCAAACGGTCCTATATCAAAGAAAACTACGCGTACTGGGCCAGGCGGCGCTGCGCGTCTGCGCACATCGTGTTTCAAAACACGCTGCATAAACGTCCGTAACTCCTCGATGCCTTCACTTACAATCTTAAAACTTTGACACCGCCAAGCGACCACCGTCCTCAGTACGTCATAAAAATTTCAGCTCGACACGACCTTACTGTCCCAGGCAAAAACGCACTCAAAGACGCAAATACAAACCGAAAAGAAAAACGGATTACACAAACTCGCGCAAAAGCTACGTTTTCGTCTTATGTAGTTACAAATTAAACACTTTCCGTTACTCTCCACTCATTCCACTGTGGAAACTAGTATTTTTTTTCGTCGCCAAACGGTCCTATATCAAAGAAAACTACGCGTACTGGGCCAGGCGGCGCTGCGCGTCTGCGCACATCGTGTTTCAAAACACGCTGCATAAACGTCCGTAACTCCTCGATGCCTTCACTTACAATCTTAAAACTTTGACACCGCCAAGCGACCACCGTCCTCAGTACGTCATAAAAATTTCAGCTCGACACGACCTTACTGTCCCAGGCAAAAACGCACTCAAAGACGCAAATACAAACCGAAAAGAAAAACGGATTACACAAACTCGCGCAAAAGCTACGTTTTCGTCTTATGTAGTTACAAATTAAACACTTTCCGTTACTCTCCACTCATTCCACTGTGGAAACTAGTATTTTTTTTCGTCGCCAAACGGTCCTATATCAAAGAAAACTACGCGTACTGGGCCAGGCGGCGCTGCGCGTCTGCGCACATCGTGTTTCAAAACACGCTGCATAAACGTCCGTAACTCCTCGATGCCTTCACTTACAATCTTAAAACTTTGACACCGCCAAGCGACCACCGTCCTCAGTACGTCATAAAAATTTCAGCTCGACACGACCTTACTGTCCCAGGCAAAAACGCACTCAAAGACGCAAATACAAACCGAAAAGAAAAACGGATTACACAAACTCGCGCAAAAGCTACGTTTTCGTCTTATGTAGTTACAAATTAAACACTTTCCGTTACTCTCCACTCATTCCACTGTGGAAACTAGTATTTTTTTTCGTCGCCAAACGGTCCTATATCAAAGAAAACTACGCGTACTGGGCCAGGCGGCGCTGCGCGTCTGCGCACATCGTGTTTCAAAACACGCTGCATAAACGTCCGTAACTCCTCGATGCCTTCACTTACAATCTTAAAACTTTGACACCGCCAAGCGACCACCGTCCTCAGTACGTCATAAAAATTTCAGCTCGACACGACCTTACTGTCCCAGGCAAAAACGCACTCAAAGACGCAAATACAAACCGAAAAGAAAAACGGATTACACAAACTCGCGCAAAAGCTACGTTTTCGTCTTATGTAGTTACAAATTAAACACTTTCCGTTACTCTCCACTCATTCCACTGTGGAAACTAGTATTTTTTTTCGTCGCCAAACGGTCCTATATCAAAGAAAACTACGCGTACTGGGCCAGGCGGCGCTGCGCGTCTGCGCACATCGTGTTTCAAAACACGCTGCATAAACGTCCGTAACTCCTCGATGCCTTCACTTACAATCTTAAAACTTTGACACCGCCAAGCGACCACCGTCCTCAGTACGTCATAAAAATTTCAGCTCGACACGACCTTACTGTCCCAGGCAAAAACGCACTCAAAGACGCAAATACAAACCGAAAAGAAAAACGGATTACACAAACTCGCGCAAAAGCTACGTTTTCGTCTTATGTAGTTACAAATTAAACACTTTCCGTTACTCTCCACTCATTCCACTGTGGAAACTAGTATTTTTTTTCGTCGCCAAACGGTCCTATATCAAAGAAAACTACGCGTACTGGGCCAGGCGGCGCTGCGCGTCTGCGCACATCGTGTTTCAAAACACGCTGCATAAACGTCCGTAACTCCTCGATGCCTTCACTTACAATCTTAAAACTTTGACACCGCCAAGCGACCACCGTCCTCAGTACGTCATAAAAATTTCAGCTCGACACGACCTTACTGTCCCAGGCAAAAACGCACTCAAAGACGCAAATACAAACCGAAAAGAAAAACGGATTACACAAACTCGCGCAAAAGCTACGTTTTCGTCTTATGTAGTTACAAATTAAACACTTTCCGTTACTCTCCACTCATTCCACTGTGGAAACTAGTATTTTTTTTCGTCGCCAAACGGTCCTATATCAAAGAAAACTACGCGTACTGGGCCAGGCGGCGCTGCGCGTCTGCGCACATCGTGTTTCAAAACACGCTGCATAAACGTCCGTAACTCCTCGATGCCTTCACTTACAATCTTAAAACTTTGACACCGCCAAGCGACCACCGTCCTCAGTACGTCATAAAAATTTCAGCTCGACACGACCTTACTGTCCCAGGCAAAAACGCACTCAAAGACGCAAATACAAACCGAAAAGAAAAACGGATTACACAAACTCGCGCAAAAGCTACGTTTTCGTCTTATGTAGTTACAAATTAAACACTTTCCGTTACTCTCCACTCATTCCACTGTGGAAACTAGTATTTTTTTTCGTCGCCAAACGGTCCTATATCAAAGAAAACTACGCGTACTGGGCCAGGCGGCGCTGCGCGTCTGCGCACATCGTGTTTCAAAACACGCTGCATAAACGTCCGTAACTCCTCGATGCCTTCACTTACAATCTTAAAACTTTGACACCGCCAAGCGACCACCGTCCTCAGTACGTCATAAAAATTTCAGCTCGACACGACCTTACTGTCCCAGGCAAAAACGCACTCAAAGACGCAAATACAAACCGAAAAGAAAAACGGATTACACAAACTCGCGCAAAAGCTACGTTTTCGTCTTATGTAGTTACAAATTAAACACTTTCCGTTACTCTCCACTCATTCCACTGTGGAAACTAGTATTTTTTTTCGTCGCCAAACGGTCCTATATCAAAGAAAACTACGCGTACTGGGCCAGGCGGCGCTGCGCGTCTGCGCACATCGTGTTTCAAAACACGCTGCATAAACGTCCGTAACTCCTCGATGCCTTCACTTACAATCTTAAAACTTTGACACCGCCAAGCGACCACCGTCCTCAGTACGTCATAAAAATTTCAGCTCGACACGACCTTACTGTCCCAGGCAAAAACGCACTCAAAGACGCAAATACAAACCGAAAAGAAAAACGGATTACACAAACTCGCGCAAAAGCTACGTTTTCGTCTTATGTAGTTACAAATTAAACACTTTCCGTTACTCTCCACTCATTCCACTGTGGAAACTAGTATTTTTTTTCGTCGCCAAACGGTCCTATATCAAAGAAAACTACGCGTACTGGGCCAGGCGGCGCTGCGCGTCTGCGCACATCGTGTTTCAAAACACGCTGCATAAACGTCCGTAACTCCTCGATGCCTTCACTTACAATCTTAAAACTTTGACACCGCCAAGCGACCACCGTCCTCAGTACGTCATAAAAATTTCAGCTCGACACGACCTTACTGTCCCAGGCAAAAACGCACTCAAAGACGCAAATACAAACCGAAAAGAAAAACGGATTACACAAACTCGCGCAAAAGCTACGTTTTCGTCTTATGTAGTTACAAATTAAACACTTTCCGTTACTCTCCACTCATTCCACTGTGGAAACTAGTATTTTTTTTCGTCGCCAAACGGTCCTATATCAAAGAAAACTACGCGTACTGGGCCAGGCGGCGCTGCGCGTCTGCGCACATCGTGTTTCAAAACACGCTGCATAAACGTCCGTAACTCCTCGATGCCTTCACTTACAATCTTAAAACTTTGACACCGCCAAGCGACCACCGTCCTCAGTACGTCATAAAAATTTCAGCTCGACACGACCTTACTGTCCCAGGCAAAAACGCACTCAAAGACGCAAATACAAACCGAAAAGAAAAACGGATTACACAAACTCGCGCAAAAGCTACGTTTTCGTCTTATGTAGTTACAAATTAAACACTTTCCGTTACTCTCCACTCATTCCACTGTGGAAACTAGTATTTTTTTTCGTCGCCAAACGGTCCTATATCAAAGAAAACTACGCGTACTGGGCCAGGCGGCGCTGCGCGTCTGCGCACATCGTGTTTCAAAACACGCTGCATAAACGTCCGTAACTCCTCGATGCCTTCACTTACAATCTTAAAACTTTGACACCGCCAAGCGACCACCGTCCTCAGTACGTCATAAAAATTTCAGCTCGACACGACCTTACTGTCCCAGGCAAAAACGCACTCAAAGACGCAAATACAAACCGAAAAGAAAAACGGATTACACAAACTCGCGCAAAAGCTACGTTTTCGTCTTATGTAGTTACAAATTAAACACTTTCCGTTACTCTCCACTCATTCCACTGTGGAAACTAGTATTTTTTTTCGTCGCCAAACGGTCCTATATCAAAGAAAACTACGCGTACTGGGCCAGGCGGCGCTGCGCGTCTGCGCACATCGTGTTTCAAAACACGCTGCATAAACGTCCGTAACTCCTCGATGCCTTCACTTACAATCTTAAAACTTTGACACCGCCAAGCGACCACCGTCCTCAGTACGTCATAAAAATTTCAGCTCGACACGACCTTACTGTCCCAGGCAAAAACGCACTCAAAGACGCAAATACAAACCGAAAAGAAAAACGGATTACACAAACTCGCGCAAAAGCTACGTTTTCGTCTTATGTAGTTACAAATTAAACACTTTCCGTTACTCTCCACTCATTCCACTGTGGAAACTAGTATTTTTTTTCGTCGCCAAACGGTCCTATATCAAAGAAAACTACGCGTACTGGGCCAGGCGGCGCTGCGCGTCTGCGCACATCGTGTTTCAAAACACGCTGCATAAACGTCCGTAACTCCTCGATGCCTTCACTTACAATCTTAAAACTTTGACACCGCCAAGCGACCACCGTCCTCAGTACGTCATAAAAATTTCAGCTCGACACGACCTTACTGTCCCAGGCAAAAACGCACTCAAAGACGCAAATACAAACCGAAAAGAAAAACGGATTACACAAACTCGCGCAAAAGCTACGTTTTCGTCTTATGTAGTTACAAATTAAACACTTTCCGTTACTCTCCACTCATTCCACTGTGGAAACTAGTATTTTTTTTCGTCGCCAAACGGTCCTATATCAAAGAAAACTACGCGTACTGGGCCAGGCGGCGCTGCGCGTCTGCGCACATCGTGTTTCAAAACACGCTGCATAAACGTCCGTAACTCCTCGATGCCTTCACTTACAATCTTAAAACTTTGACACCGCCAAGCGACCACCGTCCTCAGTACGTCATAAAAATTTCAGCTCGACACGACCTTACTGTCCCAGGCAAAAACGCACTCAAAGACGCAAATACAAACCGAAAAGAAAAACGGATTACACAAACTCGCGCAAAAGCTACGTTTTCGTCTTATGTAGTTACAAATTAAACACTTTCCGTTACTCTCCACTCATTCCACTGTGGAAACTAGTATTTTTTTTCGTCGCCAAACGGTCCTATATCAAAGAAAACTACGCGTACTGGGCCAGGCGGCGCTGCGCGTCTGCGCACATCGTGTTTCAAAACACGCTGCATAAACGTCCGTAACTCCTCGATGCCTTCACTTACAATCTTAAAACTTTGACACCGCCAAGCGACCACCGTCCTCAGTACGTCATAAAAATTTCAGCTCGACACGACCTTACTGTCCCAGGCAAAAACGCACTCAAAGACGCAAATACAAACCGAAAAGAAAAACGGATTACACAAACTCGCGCAAAAGCTACGTTTTCGTCTTATGTAGTTACAAATTAAACACTTTCCGTTACTCTCCACTCATTCCACTGTGGAAACTAGTATTTTTTTTCGTCGCCAAACGGTCCTATATCAAAGAAAACTACGCGTACTGGGCCAGGCGGCGCTGCGCGTCTGCGCACATCGTGTTTCAAAACACGCTGCATAAACGTCCGTAACTCCTCGATGCCTTCACTTACAATCTTAAAACTTTGACACCGCCAAGCGACCACCGTCCTCAGTACGTCATAAAAATTTCAGCTCGACACGACCTTACTGTCCCAGGCAAAAACGCACTCAAAGACGCAAATACAAACCGAAAAGAAAAACGGATTACACAAACTCGCGCAAAAGCTACGTTTTCGTCTTATGTAGTTACAAATTAAACACTTTCCGTTACTCTCCACTCATTCCACTGTGGAAACTAGTATTTTTTTTCGTCGCCAAACGGTCCTATATCAAAGAAAACTACGCGTACTGGGCCAGGCGGCGCTGCGCGTCTGCGCACATCGTGTTTCAAAACAC
>NW_026045994.1:0-24232 GCF_023898315.1 Schistocerca nitens | reverse complement strand
ATTCAAAGCAAACTACGACGTTAACTGGGCAGGCGGCGCGGCGCGTCTGCGCACTTCGTGGGGTGGTGTCAAAACACGCTGCATAAACTCCGTAACTCCTCGATGCCTGCACTTACAATCTTAAAACTTTGACACCGCCAAGCGACCACCGTCCTCAGTAGGTCCATAAAAATTTCAGCTCGATACGACCTCACTGTCCCCAGGCAAAACGCTCTCAAAGACCGCAAATACAAACCGAAAAACGGATTACACAAACTCGCGCCAACAAGCTACTTTTTCGTCACATGTAGTTACATATTAAACACTTTCCGTTACTCTACACTCATTCCACTGTGGAAACTAGTATTCTTTTACGTCCGCCAAACGGTCCTATATCAAAGCAAACTACGCGTACTGGGCCAGGCGGCGCGGCGCGTCTGCGCACTTCGTGTTTCAAAACACGCTGCATAAACGTCCGTAACTCCTCGATGCCTGCACTTACAATCTTAAAACTTTGACACCGCCAAGCGACCACCGTCCTCAGTACGTCATAAAAATTTCAGCTCGATACGACCTCACTGTCCCAGGCAAAAACGCTCTCAAAGACGCAAATACAAACCGAAAAACGGATTACACAAACTCGCGCAAAGCTACTTTTTCGTCACATGTAGTTACATATTAAACACTTTCCGTTACTCTACACTCATTCCACTGTGGAAACTAGTATTCTTTTACGTCGCCAAACGGTCCTATATCAAAGCAAACTACGCGTACTGGGCCAGGCGGCGCGGCGCGTCTGCGCACTTCGTGTTTCAAAACACGCTGCATAAACGTCCGTAACTCCTCGATGCCTGCACTTACAATCTTAAAACTTTGACACCGCCAAGCGACCACCGTCCTCAGTACGTCATAAAAATTTCAGCTCGATACGACCTCACCTGTCCCAGGCAAAAACGCTCTCAAAGACGCAAATACAAACCGAAAAACGGATTACACAAACTCGCGCAAAGCTACTTTTTCGTCACATGTAGTTACATATTAAACACTTTCCGTTACTCTACACTCATTCCACTGTGGAAACTAGTATTCTTTTACGTCGCCAAACGGTCCTATATCAAAGCAAACTACGCGTACTGGGCCAGGCGGCCGCGGCGCGTCTGCGCACTTCGTGTTTCAAAACACGCTGCATAAACGTCCGTAACTCCTCGATGCCTGCACTTACAATCTTAAAACTTTGACACCGCCAAGCGACCACCGTCCTCAGTACGTCATAAAAATTTCAGCTCGATACGACCTCACTGTCCCAGGCAAAAACGCTCTCAAAGACGCAAATACAAACCGAAAAACGGATTACACAAACTCGCGCAAAAGCTACTTTTTCGTCACATGTAGTTACATATTAAACACTTTCCGTTACTCTACACTCATTCCACTGTGGAAACTAGTATTCTTTTACGTCGCCAAACGGTCCTATATCAAAGCAAACTACGCGTACTGGGCCAGGCGGCGCGGCGCGTCTGCGCACTTCGTGTTTCAAAACACGCTGCATAAACGTCCGTAACTCCTCGATGCCTGCACTTACAATCTTAAAACTTTGACACCGCCAAGCGACCCACCGTCCTCAGTACGTCATAAAAATTTCAGCTCGATACGACCTCACTGTCCCAGGCAAAAACGCTCTCAAAGACGCAAATACAAACCGAAAAACGGATTACACAAACTCGCGCAAAAGCTACTTTTTCGTCACATGTAGTTACATATTAAACACTTTCCGTTACTCTACACTCATTCCACTGTGGAAACTAGTATTCTTTTACGTCGCCAAACGGTCCTATATCAAAGCAAACTACGCGTACTGGGCCAGGCGGCGCGGCGCGTCTGCGCACTTCGTGTTTCAAAACACGCTGCATAAACGTCCGTAACTCCTCGATGCCTGCACTTACAATCTTAAAACTTTGACACCGCCAAGCGACCACCGTCCTCAGTACGTCATAAAAATTTCAGCTCGATACGACCTCACTGTCCCAGGCAAAAACGCTCTCAAAGACGCAAATACAAACCGAAAAACGGATTACACAAACTCGCGCAAAAGCTACTTTTTCGTCACATGTAGTTACATATTAAACACTTTCCGTTACTCTACACTCATTCCACTGTGGAAACTAGTATTCTTTTACGTCGCCAAACGGTCCTATATCAAAGCAAACTACGCGTACTGGGCCAGGCGGCGCGGCGCGTCTGCGCACTTCGTGTTTCAAAACACGCTGCATAAACGTCCGTAACTCCTCGATGCCTGCACTTACAATCTTAAAACTTTGACACCGCCAAGCGACCACCGTCCTCAGTACGTCATAAAAATTTCAGCTCGATACGACCTCACTGTCCCAGGCAAAAACGCTCTCAAAGACGCAAATACAAACCGAAAAACGGATTACACAAACTCGCGCAAAAGCTACTTTTTCGTCACATGTAGTTACATATTAAACACTTTCCGTTACTCTACACTCATTCCACTGTGGAAACTAGTATTCTTTTACGTCGCCAAACGGTCCTATATCAAAGCAAACTACGCGTACTGGGCCAGGCGGCGCGGCGCGTCTGCGCACTTCGTGTTTCAAAACACGCTGCATAAACGTCCGTAACTCCTCGATGCCTGCACTTACAATCTTAAAACTTTGACACCGCCAAGCGACCACCGTCCTCAGTACGTCATAAAAATTTCAGCTCGATACGACCTCACTGTCCCAGGCAAAAACGCTCTCAAAGACGCAAATACAAACCGAAAAACGGATTACACAAACTCGCGCAAAAGCTACTTTTTCGTCACATGTAGTTACATATTAAACACTTTCCGTTACTCTACACTCATTCCACTGTGGAAACTAGTATTCTTTTACGTCGCCAAACGGTCCTATATCAAAGCAAACTACGCGTACTGGGCCAGGCGGCGCGGCGCGTCTGCGCACTTCGTGTTTCAAAACACGCTGCATAAACGTCCGTAACTCCTCGATGCCTGCACTTACAATCTTAAAACTTTGACACCGCCAAGCGACCACCGTCCTCAGTACGTCATAAAAATTTCAGCTCGATACGACCTCACTGTCCCAGGCAAAAACGCTCTCAAAGACGCAAATACAAACCGAAAAACGGATTACACAAACTCGCGCAAAAGCTACTTTTTCGTCACATGTAGTTACATATTAAACACTTTCCGTTACTCTACACTCATTCCACTGTGGAAACTAGTATTCTTTTACGTCGCCAAACGGTCCTATATCAAAGCAAACTACGCGTACTGGGCCAGGCGGCGCGGCGCGTCTGCGCACTTCGTGTTTCAAAACACGCTGCATAAACGTCCGTAACTCCTCGATGCCTGCACTTACAATCTTAAAACTTTGACACCGCCAAGCGACCACCGTCCTCAGTACGTCATAAAAATTTCAGCTCGATACGACCTCACTGTCCCAGGCAAAAACGCTCTCAAAGACGCAAATACAAACCGAAAAACGGATTACACAAACTCGCGCAAAAGCTACTTTTTCGTCACATGTAGTTACATATTAAACACTTTCCGTTACTCTACACTCATTCCACTGTGGAAACTAGTATTCTTTTACGTCGCCAAACGGTCCTATATCAAAGCAAACTACGCGTACTGGGCCAGGCGGCGCGGCGCGTCTGCGCACTTCGTGTTTCAAAACACGCTGCATAAACGTCCGTAACTCCTCGATGCCTGCACTTACAATCTTAAAACTTTGACACCGCCAAGCGACCACCGTCCTCAGTACGTCATAAAAATTTCAGCTCGATACGACCTCACTGTCCCAGGCAAAAACGCTCTCAAAGACGCAAATACAAACCGAAAAACGGATTACACAAACTCGCGCAAAAGCTACTTTTTCGTCACATGTAGTTACATATTAAACACTTTCCGTTACTCTACACTCATTCCACTGTGGAAACTAGTATTCTTTTACGTCGCCAAACGGTCCTATATCAAAGCAAACTACGCGTACTGGGCCAGGCGGCGCGGCGCGTCTGCGCACTTCGTGTTTCAAAACACGCTGCATAAACGTCCGTAACTCCTCGATGCCTGCACTTACAATCTTAAAACTTTGACACCGCCAAGCGACCACCGTCCTCAGTACGTCATAAAAATTTCAGCTCGATACGACCTCACTGTCCCAGGCAAAAACGCTCTCAAAGACGCAAATACAAACCGAAAAACGGATTACACAAACTCGCGCAAAAGCTACTTTTTCGTCACATGTAGTTACATATTAAACACTTTCCGTTACTCTACTCTCATTCCACTGTGGAAACTAGTATTCTTTTACGTCGCCAAACGGTCCTATATCAAAGCAAACTACGCGTACTGGGCCAGGCGGCGCGGCGCGTCTGCGCACTTCGTGTTTCAAAACACGCTGCATAAATCCGTAACTCCTCGATGCCTGCACTTACAATCTTAAAACTTTGACACCGCCAAGCGACCACCGTCCTCAGTACGTCATAAAAATTTCAGCTCGATACGACCTCACTGTCCCAGGCAAAAACGCTCTCAAAGACGCAAATACAAACCGAAAAACGGATTACACAAACTCGCGCAAAAGCTACTTTTTCGTCACATGTAGTTACATATTAAACACTTTCCGTTACTCTACCACTCATTCCACTGTGGAAACTAGTTTTCTTTTACGTCGCCAAACGGTCCTATATCAAAGCAAACTACGCGTACTGGGCCAGGCGGCGCGGCGCGTCTGCGCACTTCGTGTTTCAAAACACGCTGCATAAACGTCCGTAACTCCTCGATGCCTGCATTACAATCTTAAAACTTTGACACCGCCAAGCGACCACCGTCCTCAGTACGTCATAAAATTTCAGCTCGATACGACCTCACTGTCCCAGGCAAAAACGCTCTCAAAGACGCAAATACAAACCGAAAAACGGATTACACAAACTCGCGCAAAAGCTACTTTTTCGTCACATGTAGTTACATATTAAACACTTTCCGTTACTCTACACTCATTCCACTGTGGAAACTAGTATTCTTTTACGTCGCCAAACGGTCCTATATCAAAGCAAACTACGCGTACTGGGCCAGGCGGCGCGGCGCGTCTGCGCACTTCGTGTTTCAAAACACGCTGCATAAACGTCCGTAACTCCTCGATGCCTGCACTTACAATCTTAAAACTTTGACACCGCCAAGCGACCACCGTCCTCAGTACGTCATAAAAATTTCAGCTCGATACGACCTCACTGTCCCAGGCAAAAACGCTCTCAAAGACGCAAATACAACCGAAAAAACGGATTACACAAACTCGCGCAAAAGCTACTTTTTCGTCACATGTAGTTACATATTAAACACTTTCCGTTACTCTACACTCATTCCACTGTGGAAACTAGTATTCTTTTACGTCGCCAAACGGTCCTATATCAAAGCAAACTACGCGTACTGGGCCAGGCGGCGCGGCGCGTCTGCGCACTTCGTGTTTCAAAACACGCTGCATAAACGTCCGTAACTCCTCGATGCCTGCACTTACAATCTTAAAACTTTGACACCGCCAAGCGACCACCGTCCTCAGTACGTCATAAAAATTTCAGCTCGATACGACCTCACTGTCCCAGGCAAAAACGCTCTCAAAGACGCAAATACAAACCGAAAAACGGATTACACAAACTCGCGCAAAAGCTACTTTTTCGTCACATGTAGTTACATATTAAACACTTTCCGTTACTCTACACTCATTCCACTGTGGAAACTAGTATTCTTTTACGTCGCCAAACGGTCCTATATCAAAGCAAACTACGCGTACTGGCCAGGCGGCGCGGCGCGTCTGCGCACTTCGTGTTTCAAAACACGCTGCATAAACGTCCGTAACTCCTCGATGCCTGCACTTACAATCTTAAAACTTTGACACCGCCAAGCGACCACCGTCCTCAGTACGTCATAAAAATTTCAGCTCGATACGACCTCACTGTCCCAGGCAAAAACGCTCTCAAAGACGCAAATACAAACCGAAAAACGGATTACACAAACTCGCGCAAAAGCTACTTTTTCGTCACATGTAGTTACATATTAAACACTTTCCGTTACTCTACACTCATTCCACTGTGGAAACTAGTATTCTTTTACGTCGCCAAACGGTCCTATATCAAAGCAAACTACGCGTACTGGGCCAGGCGGCGCGGCGCGTCTGCGCACTTCGTGTTTCAAAACACGCTGCATAAACGTCCGTAACTCCTCGATGCCTGCACTTACAATCTTAAAACTTTGACACCGCCAAGCGACCACCGTCCTCAGTACGTCATAAAATTTCAGCTCGATACGACCTCACTGTCCCAGGCAAAAACGCTCTCAAAGACGCAAATACAAACCGAAAAACGGATTACACAAACTCGCGCAAAAGCTACTTTTCGTCACATGTAGTTACATATTAAACACTTTCCGTTACTCTACACTCATTCCACTGTGGAAACTAGTATTCTTTACGTCGCCAAACGGTCCTATATCAAAGCAAACTACGCGTACTGGGCCAGGCGGCGCGGCGCGTCTGCGCACTTCGTGTTTCAAAACACGCTGCATAACGTCCGTAACTCCTCGATGCCTGCACTTACAATCTTAAAACTTTGACACCGCCAAGCGACCACCGTCCTCAGTACGTCATAAAAATTTCAGCTCGATACGACCTCACTGTCCCAGGCAAAACGCTCTCAAAGACGCAAATACAAACCGAAAAACGGATTACACAAACTCGCGCAAAAGCTACTTTTCGTCACATGTAGTTACATATTAAACACTTTCCGTTACTCTACACTCATTCCACTGTGGAAACTAGTATTCTTTTACGTCGCCAAACGGTCCTATATCAAAGCAAACTACGCGTACTGGGCCAGGCGGCGCGGCGCGTCTGCGCACTTCGTGTTTCAAAACACGCTGCATAAACGTCCGTACTCCTCGATGCCTGCACTTACAATCTTAAAACTTTGACACCGCCAAGCGACCACCGTCCTCAGTACGTCATAAAAATTTCAGCTCGATACGACCTCACTGTCCCAGGCAAAAACGCTCTCAAAGACGCAAATACAAACCGAAAAACGGATTACACAAACTCGCGCAAAAGCTACTTTTTCGTCACATGTAGTTACATATTAAACACTTTCCGTTACTCTACACTCATTCCACTGTGGAAACTAGTATTCTTTTACGTCGCCAAACGGTCCTATATCAAAGCAAACTACGCGTACTGGGCCAGGCGGCGCGGCGCGTCTGCGCACTTCGTGTTTCAAAACACGCTGCATAAACGTCCGTAACTCCTCGATGCCTGCACTTACAATCTTAAAACTTTGACACCGCCAAGCGACCACCGTCCTCAGTACGTCATAAAAATTTCAGCTCGATACGACCTCACTGTCCCAGGCAAAAACGCTCTCAAAGACGCAAATACAAACCGAAAAACGGATTACACAAACTCGCGCAAAGCTACTTTTTCGTCACATGTAGTTACATATTAAACACTTTCCGTTACTCTACACTCATTCCACTGTGGAAACTAGTATTCTTTTACGTCGCCAAACGGTCCTATATCAAAGCAAACTACGCGTACTGGGCCAGGCGGCGCGGCGCGTCTGCGCACTTCGTGTTTCAAAACACGCTGCATAAACGTCCGTAACTCCTCGATGCCTGCACTTACAATCTTAAAACTTTGACACCGCCAAGCGACCACCGTCCTCAGTACGTCATAAAAATTTCAGCTCGATACGACCTCACTGTCCCAGGCAAAAACGCTCTCAAAGACGCAAATACAAACCGAAAAACGGATTACACAAACTCGCGCAAAGCTACTTTTTCGTCACATGTAGTTACATATAAACACTTTCCGTTACTCTACACTCATTCCACTGTGGAAACTAGTATTCTTTTACGTCGCCAAACGGTCCTATATCAAAGCAAACTACGCGTACTGGGCCAGGCGGCGCGGCGCGTCTGCGCACTTCGTGTTTCAAAACACGCTGCATAAACGTCCGTAACTCCTCGATGCCTGCACTTACAATCTTAAAACTTTGACACCGCCAAGCGACCACCCGTCCTCAGTACGTCATAAAAATTTCAGCTCGATACGACCTCACTGTCCCAGGCAAAAACGCTCTCAAAGACGCAAATACAAACCGAAAAACGGATTACACAAACTCGCGCAAAAGCTACTTTTTCGTCAACATGTAGGTTACATATTAAACACTTTCCGTTACTCTACACTCATTCCACTGTGGAAACTAGTATTCTTTTACGTCGCCAAACGGTCCTATATCAAAGCAAAACTACGCGTACTGGGCCAGGCGGCGCGGCGCGTCTGCGCACTTCGTGTTTCAAAACACGCTGCATAAACGTCCGTAACTCCTCGATGCCTGCACTTACAATCTTAAAACTTTGACACCGCCAAGCGACCACCGTCCTCAGTACGTCATAAAAATTTCAGCTCGATACGACCTCACTGTCCAGGCAAAAACGCTCTCAAAGACGCAAATACAAACCGAAAAACGGATTACACAAACTCGCGCAAAAGCTACTTTTTCGTCACATGTAGTTACATATTAAACACTTTCCGTTACTCTACACTCATTCCACTGTGGAAACTAGTATTCTTTTACGTCGCCAAACGGTCCTATATCAAAGCAAACTACGCGTACTGGGCCAGGCGGCGCGGCGCGTCTGCGCACTTCGTGTTTCAAACACGCTGCATAAACGTCCGTAACTCCTCGATGCCTGCACTTACAATCTTAAACTTTGACACCGCCAAGCGACCACCGTCCTCAGTACGTCATAAAAATTTCAGCTCGATACGACCTCACTGTCCCAGGCAAAAACGCTCTCAAAGACGCAAATACAAACCGAAAAACGGATTACACAAACTCGCGCAAAAGCTACTTTTTCGTCACATGTAGTTACATATTAAACACTTTCCGTTACTCTACACTCATTCCACTGTGGAAACTAGTATTCTTTTACGTCGCCAAACGGTCCTATATCAAAGCAAACTACGCGTACTGGGCCAGGCGGCGCGGCGCGTCTGCGCACTTCGTGTTTCAAAACACGCTGCATAAACGTCCGTAACTCCTCGATGCCTGCACTTACAATCTTAAAACTTTGACACCGCCAAGCGACCACCGTCCTCAGTACGTCATAAAAATTTCAGCTCGATACGACCTCACTGTCCCAGCAAAAACGCTCTCAAAGACGCAAATACAAACCGAAAAACGGATTACACAAACTCGCGCAAAAGCTACTTTTTCGTCACATGTAGTTACATATTAAACACTTTCCGTTACTCTACACTCATTCCACTGTGGAAACTAGTATTCTTTTACGTCGCCAAAACGGTCCTATATCAAAGCAAACTACGCGTACTGGGCCAGGCGGCGCGGCGCGTCTGCGCACTTCGTGTTTCAAAACACGCTGCATAAACGTCCGTAACTCCTCGATGCCTGCACTTACAATCTTAAAACTTTGACACCGCCAAGCGACCACCGTCCTCAGTACGTCATAAAAATTTCAGCTCGATACGACCTCACTGTCCCAGGCAAAAAACGCTCTCAAAGACGCAAATACAAACCGAAAAACGGATTACACAAACTCGCGCAAAGGCTACTTTTTCGTCACATGTAGTTACATATTAAACACTTTCCGTTACTCTACACTCATTCCACTGTGGAAACTAGTATTCTTTTACGTCGCCAAACGGTCCTATATCAAAGCAAACTACGCGTACTGGGCCAGGCGGCGCGGCGCGTCTGCGCACTTCGTGTTTCAAAACACGCTGCATAAACGTCCGTAACTCCTCGATGCCTGCACTTACAATCTTAAAACTTTGACACCGCCAAGCGACCACCGTCCTCAGTACGTCATAAAAATTTCAGCTCGATACGACCTCACTGTCCCAGGCAAAAACGCTCTCAAAGACGCAAATACAAACCGAAAAACGGATTACACAAACTCGCGCAAAAGCTACTTTTTCGTCACATGTAGTTACATATTAAACACTTTCCGTTACTCTACACTCATTCCACTGTGGAAACTAGTATTCTTTTACGTCGCCAAAACGGTCCTATATCAAAGCAAACTACGCGTACTGGGCCAGGCGGCGCGGCGCGTCTGCGCACTTCGTGTTTCAAAACACGCTGCATAAACGTCCGTAACTCCTCGATGCCTGCACTTACAATCTTAAAACTTTGACACCGCCAAGCGACCACCGTCCTCAGTACGTCATAAAAATTTCAGCTCGATACGACCTCACTGTCCCAGGCAAAAACGCTCTCAAAGACGCAAATACAAACCGAAAAACGGATTACACAAACTCGCGCAAAAGCTACTTTTTCGTCACATGTAGTTACATATTAAACACTTTCCGTTACTCTACACTCATTCCACTGTGGAAACTAGTATTCTTTTACGTCGCCAAACGGTCCTATATCAAAGCAAACTACGCGTACTGGGCCAGGCGGCGCGGCGCGTCTGCGCACTTCGTGTTTCAAAACACGCTGCATAAAACGTCCGTAACTCCTCGATGCCTGCACTTACAATCTTAAAACTTTGACACCGCCAAGCGACCACCGTCCTCAGTACGTCATAAAAATTTCAGCTCGATACGACCTCACTGTCCCAGGCAAAAACGCCTCTCAAAGACGCAAATACAAACCGAAAAACGGATTACACAAACTCGCGCAAAAGCTACTTTTTCGTCACATGTAGTTACATATTAAACACTTTCCGTTACTCTACACTCATTCCACTGTGGAAACTAGTATTCTTTTACGTCGCCAAACGGTCCTATATCAAAGCAAACTACGCGTACTGGGCCAGGCGGCGCGGCGCGTCTGCGCACTTCGTGTTTCAAAACACGCTGCATAAACGTCCGTAACTCCTCGATGCCTGCACTTACAATCTTAAAACTTTGACACCGCCAAGCGACCACCGTCCTCAGTACGTCATAAAAATTTCAGCTCGATACGACCTCACTGTCCAGGCAAAAACGCTCTCAAAGACGCAAATACAAACCGAAAAACGGATTACACAAACTCGCGCAAAAGCTACTTTTTCGTCACATGTAGTTACATATTAAACACTTTCCGTTACTCTACACTCATTCCACTGTGGAAACTAGTATTCTTTTACGTCGCCAAACGGTCCTATATCAAAGCAAACTACGCGTACTGGGCCAGGCGGCGCGGCGCGTCTGCGCACTTCGTGTTTCAAAACACGCTGCATAAACGTCCGTAACTCCTCGATGCCTGCACTTACAATCTTAAAACTTTGACACCGCCAAGCGACCACCGTCCCTCAGTACGTCATAAAAATTTCAGCTCGATACGACCTCACTGTCCCAGGCAAAAACGCTCTCAAAGACGCAAATACAAACCGAAAAACGGATTACACAAACTCGCGCAAAAGCTACTTTTTCGTCACATGTAGTTACATATTAAACACTTTCCGTTACTCTACACTCATTCCACTGTGGAAACTAGTATTCTTTTACGTCGCCAAACGGTCCTATATCAAAGCAAACTACGCGTACTGGGCCAGGCGGCGCGGCGCGTCTGCGCACTTCGTGTTTCAAAACACGCTGCATAAACGTCCCGTAACTCCTCGATGCCTGCACTTACAATCTTTAAACTTTGACACCGCCAAGCGACCACCGTCCTCAGTACGTCATAAAAATTTCAGCTCGATACGACCTCACTGTCCAGGCAAAAACGCTCTCAAAGACGCAAATACAAACCGAAAAACGGATTACACAAACTCGCGCAAAAGCTACTTTTTCGTCACATGTAGTTACATATTAAACACTTTCCGTTACTCTACACTCATTCCACTGTGGAAACTAGTATTCTTTTACGTCGCCAAACGGTCCTATATCAAAGCAAACTACGCGTACTGGGCCAGGCGGCGCGGCGCGTCTGCGCACTTCGTGTTTCAAAACACGCTGCATAAACGTCCGTAACTCCTCGATGCCTGCACTTACAATCTTAAAACTTTGACACCGCCAAGCGACCACCGTCCTCAGTACGTCATAAAAATTTCAGCTCGATACGACCTCACTGTCCCAGGCAAAAACGCTCTCAAAGACGCAAATACAAACCGAAAAACGGATTACACAAACTCGCGCAAAAGCTACTTTTTCGTCACATGTAGTTACATATTAAACACTTTCCGTTACTCTACACTCATTCCACTGTGGAAACTAGTATTCTTTTACGTCGCCAAACGGTCCTATATCAAAGCAAACTACGCGTACTGGGCCAGGCGGCGCGGCGCGTCTGCGCACTTCGTGTTTCAAAACACGCTGCATAAACGTCCGTAACTCCTCGATGCCTGCACTTACAATCTTAAAACTTTGACACCGCCAAGCGACCACCGTCCTCAGTACGTCATAAAAATTTCAGCTCGATACGACCTCACTGTCCCAGGCAAAAACGCTCTCAAAGACGCAAATACAAACCGAAAAACGGATTACACAAACTCGCGCAAAAGCTACTTTTTCGTCACATGTAGTTACATATTAAACACTTTCCGTTACTCTACACTCATTCCACTGTGGAAACTAGTATTCTTTTACGTCGCCAAACGGTCCTATATCAAAGCAAACTACGCGTACTGGGCCAGGCGGCGCGGCGCGTCTGCGCACTTCGTGTTTCAAACACGCTGCATAAACGTCCGTAACTCCTCGATGCCTGCACTTACAATCTTAAAACTTTGACACCGCCAAGCGACCACCGTCCTCAGTACGTCATAAAATTTCAGCTCGATACGACCTCACTGTCCCAGGCAAAAACGCTCTCAAAGACGCAAATACAAACCGAAAAACGGATTACACAAACTCGCGCAAAGCTACTTTTTCGTCACATGTAGTTACATATTAAACACTTTCCGTTACTCTACACTCATTCCACTGTGGAAACTAGTATTCTTTTACGTCGCCAAACGGTCCTATATCAAAGCAAACTACGCGTACTGGGCCAGGCGGCGCGGCGCGTCTGCGCACTTCGTGTTTCAAAACACGCTGCATAAACGTCCGTAACTCCTCGATGCCTGCACTTACAATCTTAAAACTTTGACACCGCCAAGCGACCACCGTCCTCAGTACGTCATAAAAATTTCAGCTCGATACGACCTCACTGTCCCAGGCAAAAACGCTCTCAAAGACGCAAATACAAACCGAAAAACGGATTACACAAACTCGCGCAAAAGCTACTTTTTCGTCACATGTAGTTACATATTAAACACTTTCCGTTACTCTACACTCATTCCACTGTGGAAACTAGTATTCTTTTACGTCGCCAAACGGTCCTATATCAAAGCAAACTACGCGTACTGGGCCAGGCGGCGCGGCGCGTCTGCGCACTTCGTGTTTCAAAACACGCTGCATAAACGTCCGTAACTCCTCGATGCCTGCACTTACAATCTTAAAACTTTGACACCGCCAAGCGACCACCGTCCTCAGTACGTCATAAAAATTTCAGCTCGATACGACCTCACTGTCCCAGGCAAAAACGCTCTCAAAGACGCAAATACAAACCGAAAAACGGATTACACAAACTCGCGCAAAAGCTACTTTTTCGTCACATGTAGTTACATATTAAACACTTTCCGTTACTCTACACTCATTCCACTGTGGAAACTAGTATTCTTTTACGTCGCCAAACGGTCCTATATCAAAGCAAACTACGCGTACTGGGCCAGGCGGCGCGGCGCGTCTGCGCACTTCGTGTTTCAAAACACGCTGCATAAACGTCCGTAACTCCTCGATGCTGCACTTACAATCTTAAAACTTTGACACCGCCAAGCGACCACCGTCCTCAGTACGTCATAAAAATTTCAGCTCGATACGACCTCACTGTCCCAGGCAAAAACGCTCTCAAAGACGCAAATACAAACCGAAAAACGGATTACACAACTCGCGCAAAAGCTACTTTTTCGTCACATGTAGTTACATATTAAACACTTTCCGTTACTCTACACTCATTCCACTGTGGAAACTAGTATTCTTTTACGTCGCCAAACGGTCCTATATCAAAGCAAACTACGCGTACTGGGCCAGGCGGCGCGGCGCGTCTGCGCACTTCGTGTTTCAAAACACGCTGCATAAACGTCCGTAACTCCTCGATGCCTGCACTTACAATCTTAAAACTTTGACACCGCCAAGCGACCACCGTCCTCAGTACGTCATAAAAATTTCAGCTCGATACGACCTCACTGTCCCAGGCAAAAACGCTCTCAAAGACGCAAATACAAACCGAAAAACGGATTACACAAACTCGCGCAAAAGCTACTTTTTCGTCACATGTAGTTACATATTAAACACTTTCCGTTACTCTACACTCATTCCACTGTGGAAACTAGTATTCTTTTACGTCGCCAAACGGTCCTATATCAAAGCAAACTACGCGTACTGGGCCAGGCGGCGCGGCGCGTCTGCGCACTTCGTGTTTCAAAACACGCTGCATAAACGTCCGTAACTCCTCGATGCCTGCACTTACAATCTTAAAACTTTGACACCGCCAAGCGACCCACCGTCCTCAGTACGTCATAAAAATTTCAGCTCGATACGACCTCACTGTCCCAGGCAAAAACGCTCTCAAAGACGCAAATACAAACCGAAAAACGGATTACACAAACTCGCGCAAAAGCTACTTTTTCGTCACATGTAGTTACATATTAAACACTTTCCGTTACTCTACACTCATTCCACTGTGGAAACTAGTATTCTTTTACGTCGCCAAACGGTCCTATATCAAAGCAAACTACGCGTACTGGGCCAGGCGGCGCGGCGCGTCTGCGCACTTCGTGTTTCAAAACACGCTGCATAAACGTCCGTAACTCCTCGATGCCTGCACTTACAATCTTAAAACTTTGACACCGCCAAGCGACCACCGTCCTCAGTACGTCATAAAAATTTCAGCTCGATACGACCTCACTGTCCCAGGCAAAAACGCTCTCAAAGACGCAAATACAAACCGAAAAACGGATTACACAAACTCGCGCAAAGCTACTTTTTCGTCACATGTAGTTACATATTAAACACTTTCCGTTACTCTACACTCATTCCACTGTGGAAACTAGTATTCTTTTACGTCGCCAAACGGTCCTATATCAAAGCAAACTACGCGTACTGGGCCAGGCGGCGCGGCGCGTCTGCGCACTTCGTGTTTCAAAACACGCTGCATAAACGTCCGTAACTCCTCGATGCCTGCACTTACAATCTTAAAACTTTGACACCGCCAAGCGACCACCGTCCTCAGTACGTCATAAAAATTTCAGCTCGATACGACCTCACTGTCCCAGGCAAAAACGCTCTCAAAGACGCAAATACAAACCGAAAAACGGATTACACAAACTCGCGCAAAAGCTACTTTTTCGTCACATGTAGTTACATATTAAACACTTTCCGTTACTCTACACTCATTCCACTGTGGAAACTAGTATTCTTTTACGTCGCCAAACGGTCCTATATCAAAGCAAACTACGCGTACTGGGCCAGGCGGCGCGGCGCGTCTGCGCACTTCGTGTTTCAAAACACGCTGCATAAACGTCCGTAACTCCTCGATGCCTGCACTTACAATCTTAAAACTTTGACACCGCCAAGCGACCACCGTCCTCAGTACGTCATAAAAATTTCAGCTCGATACGACCTCACTGTCCCAGGCAAAAACGCTCTCAAAGACGCAAATACAAACCGAAAAACGGATTACACAAACTCGCGCAAAAGCTACTTTTTCGTCACATGTAGTTACATATTAAACACTTTCCGTTACTCTACACTCATTCCACTGTGGAAACTAGTATTCTTTTACGTCGCCAAACGGTCCTATATCAAAGCAAACTACGCGTACTGGGCCAGCGGCGCGGCGCGTCTGCGCACTTCGTGTTTCAAAACACGCTGCATAAACGTCCGTAACTCCTCGATGCCTGCACTTACAATCTTAAAACTTTGACACCGCCAAGCGACCACCGTCCTCAGTACGTCATAAAAATTTCAGCTCGATACGACCTCACTGTCCCAGGCAAAAACGCTCTCAAAGACGCAAATACAAACCGAAAAACGGATTACACAAACTCGCGCAAAAGCTACTTTTTCGTCACATGTAGTTACATATTAAACACTTTCCGTTACTCTACACTCATTCCACTGTGGAAACTAGTATTCTTTTACGTCGCCAAACGGTCCTATATCAAAGCAAACTACGCGTACTGGGCCAGGCGGCGCGGCGCGTCTGCGCACTTCGTGTTTCAAAACACGCTGCATAAACGTCCGTAACTCCTCGATGCCTGCACTTACAATCTTAAAACTTTGACACCGCCAAGCGACCACCGTCCTCAGTACGTCATAAAAAATTTCAGCTCGATACGACCTCACTGTCCCCAGGCAAAAACGCTCTCAAAGACGCAAATACAAACCGAAAAACGGATTACACAAACTCGCGCAAAGCTACTTTTTCGTCACATGTAGTTACATATTAAACACTTTCCGTTACTCTACACTCATTCCACTGTGGAAACTAGTATTCTTTTACGTCGCCAAACGGTCCTATATCAAAGCAAACTACGCGTACTGGGCCAGGCGGCGCGGCGCGTCTGCGCACTTCGTGTTTCAAAACACGCTGCATAAACGTCCGTAACTCCTCGATGCCTGCACTTACAATCTTAAAACTTTGACACCGCCAAGCGACCACCGTCCTCAGTACGTCATAAAATTTCAGCTCGATACGACCTCACTGTCCCAGGCAAAAACGCTCTCAAAGACGCAAATACAAACCGAAAAACGGATTACACAAACTCGCGCAAAAGCTACTTTTTCGTCACATGTAGTTACATATTAAACACTTTCCGTTACTCTACACTCATTCCACTGTGGAAACTAGTATTCTTTTACGTCGCCAAACGGTCCTATATCAAAGCAAACTACGCGTACTGGGCCAGGCGGCGCGGCGCGTCTGCGCACTTCGTGTTTCAAAACACGCTGCATAAACGTCCGTAACTCCTCGATGCCTGCACTTACAATCTTAAAACTTTGACACCGCCAAGCGACCACCGTCCTCAGTACGTCATAAAAATTTCAGCTCGATACGACCTCACTGTCCCAGGCAAAAACGCTCTCAAAGACGCAAATACAAACCGAAAAACGGATTACACAAACTCGCGCAAAAGCTACTTTTTCGTCACATGTAGTTACATATTAAACACTTTCCGTTACTCTACACTCATTCACTGTGGAAACTAGTATTCTTTTACGTCGCCAAACGGTCCTATATCAAAGCAAACTACGCGTACTGGGCCAGGCGGCGCGGCGCGTCTGCGCACTTCGTGTTTCAAAACACGCTGCATAAACGTCCGTAACTCCTCGATGCCTGCACTTACAATCTTAAAACTTTGACACCGCCAAGCGACCACCGTCCTCAGTACGTCATAAAAATTTCAGCTCGATACGACCTCACTGTCCCAGGCAAAAACGCTCTCAAAGACGCAAATACAAACCGAAAAACGGATTACACAAACTCGCGCAAAGCTACTTTTTCGTCACATGTAGTTACATATTAAACACTTTCCGTTACTCTACACTCATTCCACTGTGGAAACTAGTATTCTTTTACGTCGCCAAACGGTCCTATATCAAAGCAAACTACGCGTACTGGGCCAGGCGGCGCGGCGCGTCTGCGCACTTCGTGTTTCAAAACACGCTGCATAAACGTCCGTTAACTCCTCGATGCCTGCACTTACAATCTTAAAACTTTGACACCGCCAAGCGACCACCGTCCTCAGTACGTCATAAAAATTTCAGCTCGATACGACCTCACTGTCCCAGGCAAAAACGCTCTCAAAGACGCAAATACAAACCGAAAAACGGATTACACAAACTCGCGCAAAAGCTACTTTTTCGTCACATGTAGTTACATATTAAACACTTTCCGTTACTCTACACTCATTCCACTGTGGAAACTAGTATTCTTTTACGTCGCCAAACGGTCCTATATCAAAGCAAACTACGCGTACTGGGCCAGGCGGCGCGGCGCGTCTGCGCACTTCGTGTTTCAAAACACGCTGCATAAACGTCCGTAACTCCTCGATGCCTGCACTTACAATCTTAAAACTTTGACACCGCCAAGCGACCACCGTCCTCAGTACGTCATAAAAATTTCAGCTCGATACGACCTCACTGTCCCAGGCAAAAACGCTCTCAAAGACGCAAATACAAACCGAAAAACGGATTACACAAACTCGCGCAAAAGCTACTTTTTCGTTCACATGTAGTTACATATTAAACACTTTCCGTTACTCTACACTCATTCCACTGTGGAAACTAGTATTCTTTTACGTCGCCAAACGGTCCTATATCAAAGCAAACTACGCGTACTGGGCCAGGCGGCGCGGCGCGTCTGCGCACTTCGTGTTTCAAACACGCTGCATAAACGTCCGTAACTCCTCGATGCCTGCACTTACAATCTTAAAACTTTGACACCGCCAAGCGACCACCGTCCTCAGTACGTCATAAAAATTTCAGCTCGATACGACCTCACTGTCCCAGGCAAAAACGCTCTCAAAGACGCAAATACAAACCGAAAAAAACGGATTACACAAACTCGCGCAAAAGCTACTTTTTCGTCACATGTAGTTACATATTAAACACTTTCCGTTACTCTACACTCATTCCACTGTGGAAACTAGTATTCTTTTACGTCGCCAAACGGTCCTATATCAAAGCAAACTACGCGTACTGGGCCAGGCGGCGCGGCGCGTCTGCGCACTTCGTGTTTCAAAACACGCTGCATAAACGTCCGTAACTCCTCGATGCCTGCACTTACAATCTTAAAACTTGACACCGCCAAGCGACCACCGTCCTCAGTACGTCATAAAAATTTCAGCTCGATACGACCTCACTGTCCCAGGCAAAAACGCCTCTCAAAGACGCAAATACAAACCGAAAAACGGATTACACAAACTCGCGCAAAAGCTACTTTTTCGTCACATGTAGTTACATATTAAACACTTTCCGTTACTCTACACTCATTCCACTGTGGAAACTAGTATTCTTTTACGTCGCCAAACGGTCCTATATCAAAGCAAACTACGCGTACTGGGCCAGGCGGCGCGGCGCGTCTGCGCACTTCGTGTATTCAAAACACGCTGCATAAACGTCCGTAACTCCTCGATGCCTGCACTTACAATCTTAAAACTTTGACACCGCCAAGCGACCACCGTCCTCAGTACGTCATAAAAATTTCAGCTCGATACGACCTCACTGTCCCAGGCAAAAACGCTCTCAAAGACGCAAATACAAACCGAAAAACGGATTACACAAACTCGCGCAAAAGCTACTTTTTCGTCACATGTAGTTACATATTAAACACTTTCCGTTACTCTACACTCATTCCACTGTGGAAACTAGTATTCTTTTACGTCGCCAAACGGTCCTATATCAAAGCAAACTACGCGTACTGGGCCAGGCGGCGCGGCGCGTCTGCGCACTTCGTGTTTCAAAACACGCTGCATAAACGTCCGTAACTCCTCGATGCCTGCACTTACAATCTTAAAACTTTGACACCGCCAAGCGACCACCGTCCTCAGTACGTCATAAAAATTTCAGCTCGATACGACCTCACTGTCCCAGGCAAAAACGCTCTCAAAGACGCAAATACAAACCGAAAAACGGATTACACAAACTCGCGCAAAAGCTACTTTTTCGTCACATGTAGTTACATATTAAACACTTTCCGTTACTCTACACTCATTCCACTGTGGAAACTAGTATTCTTTTACGTCGCCAAACGGTCCTATATCAAAGCAAACTACGCGTACTGGGCCAGGCGGCGCGGCGCGTCTGCGCACTTCGTGTTTCAAAACACGCTGCATAAACGTCCGTAACTCTCGATGCCTGCACTTACAATCTTAAAACTTTGACACCGCCAAGCGACCACCGTCCTCAGTACGTCATAAAAATTTCAGCTCGATACGACCTCACTGTCCCAGGCAAAAACGCTCTCAAAGACGCAAATACAAACCGAAAAACGGATTACACAAACTCGCGCAAAAGCTACTTTTTCGTCACATGTAGTTACATATTAAACACTTTCCGTTACTCTACACTCATTCCACTGTGGAAACTAGTATTCTTTTACGTCGCCAAACGGTCCTATATCAAAGCAAACTACGCGTACTGGGCCAGGCGGCGCGGCGCGTCTGCGCACTTCGTGTTTCAAAACACGCTGCATAAACGTCCGTAACTCCTCGATGCCTGCACTTACAATCTTAAACTTTGACACCGCCAAGCGACCACCGTCCTCAGTACGTCATAAAAATTTCAGCTCGATACGACCTCACTGTCCCAGCAAAAACGCTCTCAAAGACGCAAATACAAACCGAAAAACGGATTACACAAACTCGCGCAAAAGCTACTTTTTCGTCACATGTAGTTACATATTAAACACTTTCCGTTACTCTACACTCATTCCACTGTGGAAACTAGTATTCTTTACGTCGCCAAACGGTCCTATATCAAAGCAAACTACGCGTACTGGGCCAGGCGGCGCGGCGCGTCTGCGCACTTCGTGTTTCAAAACACGCTGCATAAACGTCCGTAACTCCTCGATGCCTGCACTTACAATCTTAAAACTTTGACACCGCCAAGCGACCACCGTCCTCAGTACGTCATAAAAATTTCAGCTCGATACGACCTCACTGTCCCAGGCAAAAACGCTCTCAAAGACGCAAATACAAACCGAAAAACGGATTACACAAACTCGCGCAAAAGCTACTTTTTCGTCACATGTAGTTACATATTAAACACTTTCCGTTACTCTACACTCATTCCACTGTGGAAACTAGTATTCTTTTACGTCGCCAAACGGTCCTATATCAAAGCAAACTACGCGTACTGGGCCAGGCGGCGCGGCGCGTCTGCGCACTTCGTGTTTCAAAACACGCTGCATAAACGTCCGTAACTCCTCGATGCCTGCACTTACAATCTTAAAACTTTGACACCGCCAAGCGACCACCGTCCTCAGTACGTCATAAAAATTTCAGCTCGATACGACCTCACTGTCCCAGGCAAAAACGCTCTCAAAGACGCAAATACAAACCGAAAAACGGATTACACAAACTCGCGCAAAAGCTACTTTTTCGTCACATGTAGTTACATATTAAACACTTTCCGTTACTCTACACTCATTCCACTGTGGAAACTAGTATTCTTTTACGTCGCCAAACGGTCCTATATCAAAGCAAACTACGCGTACTGGGCCAGGCGGCGCGGCGCGTCTGCGCACTTCGTGTTTCAAAACACGCTGCATAAACGTCCGTAACTCCTCGATGCCTGCACTTACAATCTTAAAACTTTGACACCGCCAAGCGACCACCGTCCTCAGTACGTCATAAAAATTTCAGCTCGATACGACCTCACTGTCCCAGGCAAAAACGCTCTCAAAGACGCAAATACAAACCGAAAAACGGATTACACAAACTCGCGCAAAAGCTACTTTTTCGTCACATGTAGTTACATATTAAACACTTTCCGTTACTCTACACTCATTCCACTGTGGAAACTAGTATTCTTTTACGTCGCCAAACGGTCCTATATCAAAGCAAACTACGCGTACTGGGCCAGGCGGCGCGGCGCGTCTGCGCACTTCGTGTTCAAAACACGCTGCATAAACGTCCGTAACTCCTCGATGCCTGCACTTACAATCTTAAAACTTTGACACCGCCAAGCGACCACCGTCCTCAGTACGTCATAAAAATTTCAGCTCGATACGACCTCACTGTCCCAGGCAAAAACGCTCTCAAGACGCAAATACAAACGAAAAACGGATTACACAAACTCGCGCAAAAGCTACTTTTTCGTCACATGTAGTTACATATTAAACACTTTCCGTTACTCTACACTCATTCCACTGTGGAAACTAGTATTCTTTTACGTCGCCAAACGGTCCTATATCAAAGCAAACTACGCGTACTGGGCCAGGCGGCGCGGCGCGTCTGCGCACTTCGTGTTTCAAAACACGCTGCATAAACGTCCGTAACTCCTCGATGCCTGCACTTACAATCTTAAAACTTTGACACCGCCAAGCGACCACCGTCCTCAGTACGTCATAAAAATTTCAGCTCGATACGACCTCACTGTCCCAGGCAAAAACGCTCTCAAAGACGCAAATACAAACCGAAAAACGGATTACACAAACTCGCGCAAAAGCTACTTTTTCGTCACATGTAGTTACATATTAAACACTTTCCGTTACTCTACACTCATTCCACTGTGGAAACTAGTATTCTTTTACGTCGCCAAACGGTCCTATATCAAAGCAAACTACGCGTACTGGGCCAGGCGGCGCGGCGCGTCTGCGCACTTCGTGTTCAAAACAGCCTGCATAAACGTCCGTAACTCCTCGATGCTGCACTTACAATCTTAAAACTTTGACACCGCCAAGCGACCACCGTCCTCAGTACGTCATAAAAATTTCAGCTCGATACGACCTCACTGTCCCAGGCAAAACGCTCTCAAAGACGCCAAATACAAACCGAAAAACGGATTACACAAACTCGCGCAAAAGCTACTTTTTCGCACATGTAGTTACATATTAAACACTTTCCGTACTCTACACTTCATTCCACTGTGGAACTAGTATTCTTTTACGTCGCCAAACGGTCCTATATCAAAGCAAACTACGCGTACTGGGCCAGGCGGCGACGGCGCGTCTGCGCACTTCGTGTTTCAAAACACGCTGCATAAACGTCCGTAACTCTCGATGCCTGCACTTACAATCTTAAAACTTTGACACCGCCAGCGACCACCGTTCTCAGTACGTCATAAAAATTTCAGCTCGATACGACCTCACTGTCCCAGGCAAAAACGCTCTCACCAACCGACGCCAAACTACAAACCGAAAAACGATTACACAACTCGCGCAAAAGCTACTTTTTCGTCACATGTAGTTACATATTAAACACTTTCCGTTACTCTACACTCATTCACTCGTGGAAACTAGTATTCTTTTACGTCGCCAAACGGTCCTATATCAAAGCAAACTACGCGTACTGGGCCAGGCGGCGCGGCCGGCGCGTCTGCGCACTTCGTGTTTCAAAACACGCTGCATAAACGTCCGTAACTCCTCGATGCCTTCACGTACAATCTTAAAACTTTGACACCGCCAAGCGACCACCGTCCTCAGTACGTCATAAAAATTTCAGCTCGATACGACCTCACTGTCCCACAGAAAAACGCACTCAAAGACGCAAATACAAACCGAAAAACGGATTACACAAACTCGCGCAAAGCTACTTTTTCGTCACATGTAGTTACATATTAAACACTTTCCGTTACTCTACACTCATTCCATTGTGGAAACTAGTATTTTTTTACGTCGCCAAACGGTCCTATATCAAAGCAAACTACGCGTACTGGGCCAGGCGGCGCGGCGCGTCTGCGCACTTCGTGTTTCAAAACACGCTGCATAAACGTCCGTAACTCCTCGATGCCTTCACGTACAATCTTAAAACTTTGACACCGCCAAGCGACCACCGTCCTCAGTACGTCATAAAAATTTCAGCTCGATACGACCTCACTGTCCCACAGAAAAACGCACTCAAAGACGCAAATACAAACCGAAAAACGGATTACACAAACTCGCGCAAAAGCTACTTTTTCGTCACATGTAGTTACATATTAAACACTTTCCGTTACTCTACACTCATTCCATTGTGGAAACTAGTATTTTTTTACGTCGCCAAACGGTCCTATATCAAAGCAAACTACGCGTACTGGGCCAGGCGGCGCGGCGCGTCTGCGCACTTCGTGTTTCAAAACACGCTGCATAAACGTCCGTAACTCCTCGATGCCTTCACGTACAATCTTAAAACTTTGACACCGCCAAGCGACCACCGTCCTCAGTACGTCATAAAAATTTCAGCTCGATACGACCTCACTGTCCCACAGAAAAACGCACTCAAAGACGCAAATACAAACCGAAAAACGGATTACACAAACTCGCGCAAAAGCTACTTTTCGTCACATGTAGTTACATATTAAACACTTTCCGTTACTCTACACTCATTCCATTGTGGAAACTAGTATTTTTTTACGTCGCCAAACGGTCCTATATCAAAGCAAACTACGCGTACTGGGCCAGGCGGCGCGGCGCGTCTGCGCACTTCGTGTTCAAAACACGCTGCATAAACGTCCGTAACTCCTCGATGCCTTCACGTACAATCTTAAAA
>NW_026045993.1:300000-409875 GCF_023898315.1 Schistocerca nitens | reverse complement strand
AAACGGTCCTATATCAAAGCAAACTACGCGTACTGGGCCAGGCGGCGCTGCGCGTCTGCGCACATCGTGTTTCAAAACACGCTGCATAAACGTCCGTAACTCCTCGATGCCACTTCACTTACAATCTTAAAACTTTGACACCGCCAAGCGACCACACGTCCTCAGTACGTCATAAAAATTCTTCACCTCGATACGACCTTACTGTCCCAGGCAAAAACGCACTCATAAGACGCAAATACAAACCGAAAAGAAAAAACGGATTACACAAACTCGCGCAAAAAGCTACGTTTCCGTCACATGTACTTGACAAATTAAACACTTTCCGTTACTCTCACACTCATTCCACTGTGGAAACTAGTATTTTTTTTTCGTCGCCAAACGGTCCTATATCAAAGCAAACTACGCGTACTGGGCCAGGCGGCGCTGCGCGTCTGCGCACATCGTGTTTCAAAACACGCTGCATAAACGTCCGTAACTCCTCGATGCCTTCACTTACAATCTTAAAACTTTGACACCGCCAAGCGACCACCGTCCTCAGTACGTCATAAAAATTTCACCTCGATACGACCTTACTGTCCCAGGCAAAAAACGCACTCAAAGACGCAAATACAAACCGAAAAGAAAAACGGATTACACAAACTCGCGCAAAAGCTACGTTTCCGTCACATGTACTTACAAATTAAACACTTTCCGTTACTCTCCACTCATTCCACTGTGGAAACTAGTATTTTTTTTCGTCGCCAAACGGTCCTATATCAAAGCAAACTACGCGTACTGGGCCAGGCGGCGCTGCGCGTCTGCGCACATCGTGTTTCAAAACACGCTGCATAAACGTCCGTAACTCCTCGATGCCTTCACTGTACAATCTTAAAACTTTGACACCGCCAAGCGACCACCGTCCTCAGTACGTCATAAAAATTTCACCTCGATACGACCTTACTGTCCCAGGCAAAAACGCACTCAAAGACGCAAATACAAACCGAAAAGAAAAACGGATTACACAAACTCGCGCAAAAGCTACGTTTCCGTCACATGTACTTACAAATTAAACACTTTCCGTTACTCTCCACTCATTCCACTGTGGAAACTAGTATTTTTTTTCGTCGCCAAACGGTCCTATATCAAAGCAAACTACGCGTACTGGGCCAGGCGGCGCTGCGCGTCTGCGCACATCGTGTTTCAAAACACGCTGCATAAACGTCCGTAACTCCTCGATGCCTTCACTTACAATCTTAAAACTTTGACACCGCCAAGCGACCACCGTCCTCAGTACGTCATAAAAATTTCACCTCGATACGACCTTACTGTCCCAGGCAAAAACGCACTCAAAGACGCAAATACAAACCGAAAAGAAAAACGGATTACACAAACTCGCGCAAAAGCTACGTTTCCGTCACATGTACTTACAAATTAAACACTTTCCGTTACTCTCCACTCATTCCACTGTGGAAACTAGTATTTTTTTTCGTCGCCAAACGGTCCTATATCAAAGCAAACTACGCGTACTGGGCCAGGCGGCGCTGCGCGTCTGCGCACATCGTGTTTCAAAACACGCTGCATAAACGTCCGTAACTCCTCGATGCCTTCACTTACAATCTTAAAACTTTGACACCGCCAAGCGACCACCGTCCTCAGTACGTCATAAAAATTTCACCTCGATACGACCTTACTGTCCCAGGCAAAAAACGCACTCAAAGACGCAAATACAAACCGAAAAGAAAAACGGATTACACAAACTCGCGCAAAAGCTACGTTTCCGTCACATGTACTTACAAATTAAACACTTTCCGTTACTCTCCACTCATTCCACTGTGGAAACTAGTATTTTTTTTCGTCGCCAAACGGTCCTATATCAAAGCAAACTACGCGTACTGGGCCAGGCGGCGCTGCGCGTCTGCGCACATCGTGTTTCAAAACACGCTGCATAAACGTCCGTAACTCCTCGATGCCTTCACTTACAATCTTAAAACTTTGACACCGCCAAGCGACCACCGTCCTCAGTACGTCATAAAAATTTCACCTCGATACGACCTTACTGTCCCAGGCAAAAACGCACTCAAAGACGCAAATACAAACCGAAAAGAAAAACGGATTACACAAACTCGCGCAAAAGCTACGTTTCCGTCACATGTACTTACAAATTAAACACTTTCCGTTACTCTCCACTCATTCCACTGTGGAAACTAGTATTTTTTTTCGTCGCCAAACGGTCCTATATCAAAGCAAACTACGCGTACTGGGCCAGGCGGCGCTGCGCGTCTGCGCACATCGTGTTTCAAAACACGCTGCATAAACGTCCGTAACTCCTCGATGCCTTCACTTACAATCTTAAAACTTTGACACCGCCAAGCGACCACCGTCCTCAGTACGTCATAAAAATTTCACCTCGATACGACCTTACTGTCCCAGGCAAAAACGCACTCAAAGACGCAAATACAAACCGAAAAGAAAAACGGATTACACAAACTCGCGCAAAAGCTACGTTTCCGTCACATGTACTTACAAATTAAACACTTTCCGTTACTCTCCACTCATTCCACTGTGGAAACTAGTATTTTTTTTCGTCGCCAAACGGTCCTATATCAAAGCAAACTACGCGTACTGGGCCAGGCGGCGCTGCGCGTCTGCGCACATCGTGTTTCAAAACACGCTGCATAAACGTCCGTAACTCCTCGATGCCTTCACTTACAATCTTAAAACTTTGACACCGCCAAGCGACCACCGTCCTCAGTACGTCATAAAAATTTCACCTCGATACGACCTTACTGTCCCAGGCAAAAACGCACTCAAAGACGCAAATACAAACCGAAAAGAAAAACGGATTACACAAACTCGCGCAAAAGCTACGTTTCCGTCACATGTACTTACAAATTAAACACTTTCCGTTACTCTCCACTCATTCCACTGTGGAAACTAGTATTTTTTTTCGTCGCCAAACGGTCCTATATCAAAGCAAACTACGCGTACTGGGCCAGGCGGCGCTGCGCGTCTGCGCACATCGTGTTTCAAAACACGCTGCATAAACGTCCGTAACTCCTCGATGCCTTCACTTACAATCTTAAAACTTTGACACCGCCAAGCGACCACCGTCCTCAGTACGTCATAAAAATTTCACCTCGATACGACCTTACTGTCCCAGGCAAAAACGCACTCAAAGACGCAAATACAAACCGAAAAGAAAAACGGATTACACAAACTCGCGCAAAAGCTACGTTTCCGTCACATGTACTTACAAATTAAACACTTTCCGTTACTCTCCACTCATTCCACTGTGGAAACTAGTATTTTTTTTCGTCGCCAAACGGTCCTATATCAAAGCAAACTACGCGTACTGGGCCAGGCGGCGCTGCGCGTCTGCGCACATCGTGTTTCAAAACACGCTGCATAAACGTCCGTAACTCCTCGATGCCTTCACTTACAATCTTAAAACTTTGACACCGCCAAGCGACCACCGTCCTCAGTACGTCATAAAAATTTCACCTCGATACGACCTTACTGTCCCAGGCAAAAACGCACTCAAAGACGCAAATACAAACCGAAAAGAAAAACGGATTACACAAACTCGCGCAAAAGCTACGTTTCCGTCACATGTACTTACAAATTAAACACTTTCCGTTACTCTCCACTCATTCCACTGTGGAAACTAGTATTTTTTTTCGTCGCCAAACGGTCCTATATCAAAGCAAACTACGCGTACTGGGCCAGGCGGCGCTGCGCGTCTGCGCACATCGTGTTTCAAAACACGCTGCATAAACGTCCGTAACTCCTCGATGCCTTCACTTACAATCTTAAAACTTTGACACCGCCAAGCGACCACCGTCCTCAGTACGTCATAAAAATTTCACCTCGATACGACCTTACTGTCCCAGGCAAAAACGCACTCAAAGACGCAAATACAAACCGAAAAGAAAAACGGATTACACAAACTCGCGCAAAAGCTACGTTTCCGTCACATGTACTTACAAATTAAACACTTTCCGTTACTCTCCACTCATTCCACTGTGGAAACTAGTATTTTTTTTCGTCGCCAAACGGTCCTATATCAAAGCAAACTACGCGTACTGGGCCAGGCGGCGCTGCGCGTCTGCGCACATCGTGTTTCAAAACACGCTGCATAAACGTCCGTAACTCCTCGATGCCTTCACTTACAATCTTAAAACTTTGACACCGCCAAGCGACCACCGTCCTCAGTACGTCATAAAAATTTCACCTCGATACGACCTTACTGTCCCAGGCAAAAACGCACTCAAAGACGCAAATACAAACCGAAAAGAAAAACGGATTACACAAACTCGCGCAAAAGCTACGTTTCCGTCACATGTACTTACAAATTAAACACTTTCCGTTACTCTCCACTCATTCCACTGTGGAAACTAGTATTTTTTTTCGTCGCCAAACGGTCCTATATCAAAGCAAACTACGCGTACTGGGCCAGGCGGCGCTGCGCGTCTGCGCACATCGTGTTTCAAAACACGCTGCATAAACGTCCGTAACTCCTCGATGCCTTCACTTACAATCTTAAAACTTTGACACCGCCAAGCGACCACCGTCCTCAGTACGTCATAAAAATTTCACCTCGATACGACCTTACTGTCCCAGGCAAAAACGCACTCAAAGACGCAAATACAAACCGAAAAGAAAAACGGATTACACAAACTCGCGCAAAAGCTACGTTTCCGTCACATGTACTTACAAATTAAACACTTTCCGTTACTCTCCACTCATTCCACTGTGGAAACTAGTATTTTTTTTCGTCGCCAAACGGTCCTATATCAAAGCAAACTACGCGTACTGGGCCAGGCGGCGCTGCGCGTCTGCGCACATCGTGTTTCAAAACACGCTGCATAAACGTCCGTAACTCCTCGATGCCTTCACTTACAATCTTAAAACTTTGACACCGCCAAGCGACCACCGTCCTCAGTACGTCATAAAAATTTCACCTCGATACGACCTTACTGTCCCAGGCAAAAACGCACTCAAAGACGCAAATACAAACCGAAAAGAAAAACGGATTACACAAACTCGCGCAAAAGCTACGTTTCCGTCACATGTACTTACAAATTAAACACTTTCCGTTACTCTCCACTCATTCCACTGTGGAAACTAGTATTTTTTTTCGTCGCCAAACGGTCCTATATCAAAGCAAACTACGCGTACTGGGCCAGGCGGCGCTGCGCGTCTGCGCACATCGTGTTTCAAAACACGCTGCATAAACGTCCGTAACTCCTCGATGCCTTCACTTACAATCTTAAAACTTTGACACCGCCAAGCGACCACCGTCCTCAGTACGTCATAAAAATTTCACCTCGATACGACCTTACTGTCCCAGGCAAAAACGCACTCAAAGACGCAAATACAAACCGAAAAGAAAAACGGATTACACAAACTCGCGCAAAAGCTACGTTTCCGTCACATGTACTTACAAATTAAACACTTTCCGTTACTCTCCACTCATTCCACTGTGGAAACTAGTATTTTTTTTCGTCGCCAAACGGTCCTATATCAAAGCAAACTACGCGTACTGGGCCAGGCGGCGCTGCGCGTCTGCGCACATCGTGTTTCAAAACACGCTGCATAAACGTCCGTAACTCCTCGATGCCTTCACTTACAATCTTAAAACTTTGACACCGCCAAGCGACCACCGTCCTCAGTACGTCATAAAAATTTCACCTCGATACGACCTTACTGTCCCAGGCAAAAACGCACTCAAAGACGCAAATACAAACCGAAAAGAAAAACGGATTACACAAACTCGCGCAAAAGCTACGTTTCCGTCACATGTACTTACAAATTAAACACTTTCCGTTACTCTCCACTCATTCCACTGTGGAAACTAGTATTTTTTTTCGTCGCCAAACGGTCCTATATCAAAGCAAACTACGCGTACTGGGCCAGGCGGCGCTGCGCGTCTGCGCACATCGTGTTTCAAAACACGCTGCATAAACGTCCGTAACTCCTCGATGCCTTCACTTACAATCTTAAAACTTTGACACCGCCAAGCGACCACCGTCCTCAGTACGTCATAAAAATTTCACCTCGATACGACCTTACTGTCCCAGGCAAAAACGCACTCAAAGACGCAAATACAAACCGAAAAGAAAAACGGATTACACAAACTCGCGCAAAAGCTACGTTTCCGTCACATGTACTTACAAATTAAACACTTTCCGTTACTCTCCACTCATTCCACTGTGGAAACTAGTATTTTTTTTCGTCGCCAAACGGTCCTATATCAAAGCAAACTACGCGTACTGGGCCAGGCGGCGCTGCGCGTCTGCGCACATCGTGTTTCAAAACACGCTGCATAAACGTCCGTAACTCCTCGATGCCTTCACTTACAATCTTAAAACTTTGACACCGCCAAGCGACCACCGTCCTCAGTACGTCATAAAAATTTCACCTCGATACGACCTTACTGTCCCAGGCAAAAACGCACTCAAAGACGCAAATACAAACCGAAAAGAAAAACGGATTACACAAACTCGCGCAAAAGCTACGTTTCCGTCACATGTACTTACAAATTAAACACTTTCCGTTACTCTCCACTCATTCCACTGTGGAAACTAGTATTTTTTTTCGTCGCCAAACGGTCCTATATCAAAGCAAACTACGCGTACTGGGCCAGGCGGCGCTGCGCGTCTGCGCACATCGTGTTTCAAAACACGCTGCATAAACGTCCGTAACTCCTCGATGCCTTCACTTACAATCTTAAAACTTTGACACCGCCAAGCGACCACCGTCCTCAGTACGTCATAAAAATTTCACCTCGATACGACCTTACTGTCCCAGGCAAAAACGCACTCAAAGACGCAAATACAAACCGAAAAGAAAAACGGATTACACAAACTCGCGCAAAAGCTACGTTTCCGTCACATGTACTTACAAATTAAACACTTTCCGTTACTCTCCACTCATTCCACTGTGGAAACTAGTATTTTTTTTCGTCGCCAAACGGTCCTATATCAAAGCAAACTACGCGTACTGGGCCAGGCGGCGCTGCGCGTCTGCGCACATCGTGTTTCAAAACACGCTGCATAAACGTCCGTAACTCCTCGATGCCTTCACTTACAATCTTAAAACTTTGACACCGCCAAGCGACCACCGTCCTCAGTACGTCATAAAAATTTCACCTCGATACGACCTTACTGTCCCAGGCAAAAACGCACTCAAAGACGCAAATACAAACCGAAAAGAAAAACGGATTACACAAACTCGCGCAAAAGCTACGTTTCCGTCACATGTACTTACAAATTAAACACTTTCCGTTACTCTCCACTCATTCCACTGTGGAAACTAGTATTTTTTTTCGTCGCCAAACGGTCCTATATCAAAGCAAACTACGCGTACTGGGCCAGGCGGCGCTGCGCGTCTGCGCACATCGTGTTTCAAAACACGCTGCATAAACGTCCGTAACTCCTCGATGCCTTCACTTACAATCTTAAAACTTTGACACCGCCAAGCGACCACCGTCCTCAGTACGTCATAAAAATTTCACCTCGATACGACCTTACTGTCCCAGGCAAAAACGCACTCAAAGACGCAAATACAAACCGAAAAGAAAAACGGATTACACAAACTCGCGCAAAAGCTACGTTTCCGTCACATGTACTTACAAATTAAACACTTTCCGTTACTCTCCACTCATTCCACTGTGGAAACTAGTATTTTTTTTCGTCGCCAAACGGTCCTATATCAAAGCAAACTACGCGTACTGGGCCAGGCGGCGCTGCGCGTCTGCGCACATCGTGTTTCAAAACACGCTGCATAAACGTCCGTAACTCCTCGATGCCTTCACTTACAATCTTAAAACTTTGACACCGCCAAGCGACCACCGTCCTCAGTACGTCATAAAAATTTCACCTCGATACGACCTTACTGTCCCAGGCAAAAACGCACTCAAAGACGCAAATACAAACCGAAAAGAAAAACGGATTACACAAACTCGCGCAAAAGCTACGTTTCCGTCACATGTACTTACAAATTAAACACTTTCCGTTACTCTCCACTCATTCCACTGTGGAAACTAGTATTTTTTTTCGTCGCCAAACGGTCCTATATCAAAGCAAACTACGCGTACTGGGCCAGGCGGCGCTGCGCGTCTGCGCACATCGTGTTTCAAAACACGCTGCATAAACGTCCGTAACTCCTCGATGCCTTCACTTACAATCTTAAAACTTTGACACCGCCAAGCGACCACCGTCCTCAGTACGTCATAAAAATTTCACCTCGATACGACCTTACTGTCCCAGGCAAAAACGCACTCAAAGACGCAAATACAAACCGAAAAGAAAAACGGATTACACAAACTCGCGCAAAAGCTACGTTTCCGTCACATGTACTTACAAATTAAACACTTTCCGTTACTCTCCACTCATTCCACTGTGGAAACTAGTATTTTTTTTCGTCGCCAAACGGTCCTATATCAAAGCAAACTACGCGTACTGGGCCAGGCGGCGCTGCGCGTCTGCGCACATCGTGTTTCAAAACACGCTGCATAAACGTCCGTAACTCCTCGATGCCTTCACTTACAATCTTAAAACTTTGACACCGCCAAGCGACCACCGTCCTCAGTACGTCATAAAAATTTCACCTCGATACGACCTTACTGTCCCAGGCAAAAACGCACTCAAAGACGCAAATACAAACCGAAAAGAAAAACGGATTACACAAACTCGCGCAAAAGCTACGTTTCCGTCACATGTACTTACAAATTAAACACTTTCCGTTACTCTCCACTCATTCCACTGTGGAAACTAGTATTTTTTTTCGTCGCCAAACGGTCCTATATCAAAGCAAACTACGCGTACTGGGCCAGGCGGCGCTGCGCGTCTGCGCACATCGTGTTTCAAAACACGCTGCATAAACGTCCGTAACTCCTCGATGCCTTCACTTACAATCTTAAAACTTTGACACCGCCAAGCGACCACCGTCCTCAGTACGTCATAAAAATTTCACCTCGATACGACCTTACTGTCCCAGGCAAAAACGCACTCAAAGACGCAAATACAAACCGAAAAGAAAAACGGATTACACAAACTCGCGCAAAAGCTACGTTTCCGTCACATGTACTTACAAATTAAACACTTTCCGTTACTCTCCACTCATTCCACTGTGGAAACTAGTATTTTTTTTCGTCGCCAAACGGTCCTATATCAAAGCAAACTACGCGTACTGGGCCAGGCGGCGCTGCGCGTCTGCGCACATCGTGTTTCAAAACACGCTGCATAAACGTCCGTAACTCCTCGATGCCTTCACTTACAATCTTAAAACTTTGACACCGCCAAGCGACCACCGTCCTCAGTACGTCATAAAAATTTCACCTCGATACGACCTTACTGTCCCAGGCAAAAACGCACTCAAAGACGCAAATACAAACCGAAAAGAAAAACGGATTACACAAACTCGCGCAAAAGCTACGTTTCCGTCACATGTACTTACAAATTAAACACTTTCCGTTACTCTCCACTCATTCCACTGTGGAAACTAGTATTTTTTTTCGTCGCCAAACGGTCCTATATCAAAGCAAACTACGCGTACTGGGCCAGGCGGCGCTGCGCGTCTGCGCACATCGTGTTTCAAAACACGCTGCATAAACGTCCGTAACTCCTCGATGCCTTCACTTACAATCTTAAAACTTTGACACCGCCAAGCGACCACCGTCCTCAGTACGTCATAAAAATTTCACCTCGATACGACCTTACTGTCCCAGGCAAAAACGCACTCAAAGACGCAAATACAAACCGAAAAGAAAAACGGATTACACAAACTCGCGCAAAAGCTACGTTTCCGTCACATGTACTTACAAATTAAACACTTTCCGTTACTCTCCACTCATTCCACTGTGGAAACTAGTATTTTTTTTCGTCGCCAAACGGTCCTATATCAAAGCAAACTACGCGTACTGGGCCAGGCGGCGCTGCGCGTCTGCGCACATCGTGTTTCAAAACACGCTGCATAAACGTCCGTAACTCCTCGATGCCTTCACTTACAATCTTAAAACTTTGACACCGCCAAGCGACCACCGTCCTCAGTACGTCATAAAAATTTCACCTCGATACGACCTTACTGTCCCAGGCAAAAACGCACTCAAAGACGCAAATACAAACCGAAAAGAAAAACGGATTACACAAACTCGCGCAAAAGCTACGTTTCCGTCACATGTACTTACAAATTAAACACTTTCCGTTACTCTCCACTCATTCCACTGTGGAAACTAGTATTTTTTTTCGTCGCCAAACGGTCCTATATCAAAGCAAACTACGCGTACTGGGCCAGGCGGCGCTGCGCGTCTGCGCACATCGTGTTTCAAAACACGCTGCATAAACGTCCGTAACTCCTCGATGCCTTCACTTACAATCTTAAAACTTTGACACCGCCAAGCGACCACCGTCCTCAGTACGTCATAAAAATTTCACCTCGATACGACCTTACTGTCCCAGGCAAAAACGCACTCAAAGACGCAAATACAAACCGAAAAGAAAAACGGATTACACAAACTCGCGCAAAAGCTACGTTTCCGTCACATGTACTTACAAATTAAACACTTTCCGTTACTCTCCACTCATTCCACTGTGGAAACTAGTATTTTTTTTCGTCGCCAAACGGTCCTATATCAAAGCAAACTACGCGTACTGGGCCAGGCGGCGCTGCGCGTCTGCGCACATCGTGTTTCAAAACACGCTGCATAAACGTCCGTAACTCCTCGATGCCTTCACTTACAATCTTAAAACTTTGACACCGCCAAGCGACCACCGTCCTCAGTACGTCATAAAAATTTCACCTCGATACGACCTTACTGTCCCAGGCAAAAACGCACTCAAAGACGCAAATACAAACCGAAAAGAAAAACGGATTACACAAACTCGCGCAAAAGCTACGTTTCCGTCACATGTACTTACAAATTAAACACTTTCCGTTACTCTCCACTCATTCCACTGTGGAAACTAGTATTTTTTTTCGTCGCCAAACGGTCCTATATCAAAGCAAACTACGCGTACTGGGCCAGGCGGCGCTGCGCGTCTGCGCACATCGTGTTTCAAAACACGCTGCATAAACGTCCGTAACTCCTCGATGCCTTCACTTACAATCTTAAAACTTTGACACCGCCAAGCGACCACCGTCCTCAGTACGTCATAAAAATTTCACCTCGATACGACCTTACTGTCCCAGGCAAAAACGCACTCAAAGACGCAAATACAAACCGAAAAGAAAAACGGATTACACAAACTCGCGCAAAAGCTACGTTTCCGTCACATGTACTTACAAATTAAACACTTTCCGTTACTCTCCACTCATTCCACTGTGGAAACTAGTATTTTTTTTCGTCGCCAAACGGTCCTATATCAAAGCAAACTACGCGTACTGGGCCAGGCGGCGCTGCGCGTCTGCGCACATCGTGTTTCAAAACACGCTGCATAAACGTCCGTAACTCCTCGATGCCTTCACTTACAATCTTAAAACTTTGACACCGCCAAGCGACCACCGTCCTCAGTACGTCATAAAAATTTCACCTCGATACGACCTTACTGTCCCAGGCAAAAACGCACTCAAAGACGCAAATACAAACCGAAAAGAAAAACGGATTACACAAACTCGCGCAAAAGCTACGTTTCCGTCACATGTACTTACAAATTAAACACTTTCCGTTACTCTCCACTCATTCCACTGTGGAAACTAGTATTTTTTTTCGTCGCCAAACGGTCCTATATCAAAGCAAACTACGCGTACTGGGCCAGGCGGCGCTGCGCGTCTGCGCACATCGTGTTTCAAAACACGCTGCATAAACGTCCGTAACTCCTCGATGCCTTCACTTACAATCTTAAAACTTTGACACCGCCAAGCGACCACCGTCCTCAGTACGTCATAAAAATTTCACCTCGATACGACCTTACTGTCCCAGGCAAAAACGCACTCAAAGACGCAAATACAAACCGAAAAGAAAAACGGATTACACAAACTCGCGCAAAAGCTACGTTTCCGTCACATGTACTTACAAATTAAACACTTTCCGTTACTCTCCACTCATTCCACTGTGGAAACTAGTATTTTTTTTCGTCGCCAAACGGTCCTATATCAAAGCAAACTACGCGTACTGGGCCAGGCGGCGCTGCGCGTCTGCGCACATCGTGTTTCAAAACACGCTGCATAAACGTCCGTAACTCCTCGATGCCTTCACTTACAATCTTAAAACTTTGACACCGCCAAGCGACCACCGTCCTCAGTACGTCATAAAAATTTCACCTCGATACGACCTTACTGTCCCAGGCAAAAACGCACTCAAAGACGCAAATACAAACCGAAAAGAAAAACGGATTACACAAACTCGCGCAAAAGCTACGTTTCCGTCACATGTACTTACAAATTAAACACTTTCCGTTACTCTCCACTCATTCCACTGTGGAAACTAGTATTTTTTTTCGTCGCCAAACGGTCCTATATCAAAGCAAACTACGCGTACTGGGCCAGGCGGCGCTGCGCGTCTGCGCACATCGTGTTTCAAAACACGCTGCATAAACGTCCGTAACTCCTCGATGCCTTCACTTACAATCTTAAAACTTTGACACCGCCAAGCGACCACCGTCCTCAGTACGTCATAAAAATTTCACCTCGATACGACCTTACTGTCCCAGGCAAAAACGCACTCAAAGACGCAAATACAAACCGAAAAGAAAAACGGATTACACAAACTCGCGCAAAAGCTACGTTTCCGTCACATGTACTTACAAATTAAACACTTTCCGTTACTCTCCACTCATTCCACTGTGGAAACTAGTATTTTTTTTCGTCGCCAAACGGTCCTATATCAAAGCAAACTACGCGTACTGGGCCAGGCGGCGCTGCGCGTCTGCGCACATCGTGTTTCAAAACACGCTGCATAAACGTCCGTAACTCCTCGATGCCTTCACTTACAATCTTAAAACTTTGACACCGCCAAGCGACCACCGTCCTCAGTACGTCATAAAAATTTCACCTCGATACGACCTTACTGTCCCAGGCAAAAACGCACTCAAAGACGCAAATACAAACCGAAAAGAAAAACGGATTACACAAACTCGCGCAAAAGCTACGTTTCCGTCACATGTACTTACAAATTAAACACTTTCCGTTACTCTCCACTCATTCCACTGTGGAAACTAGTATTTTTTTTCGTCGCCAAACGGTCCTATATCAAAGCAAACTACGCGTACTGGGCCAGGCGGCGCTGCGCGTCTGCGCACATCGTGTTTCAAAACACGCTGCATAAACGTCCGTAACTCCTCGATGCCTTCACTTACAATCTTAAAACTTTGACACCGCCAAGCGACCACCGTCCTCAGTACGTCATAAAAATTTCACCTCGATACGACCTTACTGTCCCAGGCAAAAACGCACTCAAAGACGCAAATACAAACCGAAAAGAAAAACGGATTACACAAACTCGCGCAAAAGCTACGTTTCCGTCACATGTACTTACAAATTAAACACTTTCCGTTACTCTCCACTCATTCCACTGTGGAAACTAGTATTTTTTTTCGTCGCCAAACGGTCCTATATCAAAGCAAACTACGCGTACTGGGCCAGGCGGCGCTGCGCGTCTGCGCACATCGTGTTTCAAAACACGCTGCATAAACGTCCGTAACTCCTCGATGCCTTCACTTACAATCTTAAAACTTTGACACCGCCAAGCGACCACCGTCCTCAGTACGTCATAAAAATTTCACCTCGATACGACCTTACTGTCCCAGGCAAAAACGCACTCAAAGACGCAAATACAAACCGAAAAGAAAAACGGATTACACAAACTCGCGCAAAAGCTACGTTTCCGTCACATGTACTTACAAATTAAACACTTTCCGTTACTCTCCACTCATTCCACTGTGGAAACTAGTATTTTTTTTCGTCGCCAAACGGTCCTATATCAAAGCAAACTACGCGTACTGGGCCAGGCGGCGCTGCGCGTCTGCGCACATCGTGTTTCAAAACACGCTGCATAAACGTCCGTAACTCCTCGATGCCTTCACTTACAATCTTAAAACTTTGACACCGCCAAGCGACCACCGTCCTCAGTACGTCATAAAAATTTCACCTCGATACGACCTTACTGTCCCAGGCAAAAACGCACTCAAAGACGCAAATACAAACCGAAAAGAAAAACGGATTACACAAACTCGCGCAAAAGCTACGTTTCCGTCACATGTACTTACAAATTAAACACTTTCCGTTACTCTCCACTCATTCCACTGTGGAAACTAGTATTTTTTTTCGTCGCCAAACGGTCCTATATCAAAGCAAACTACGCGTACTGGGCCAGGCGGCGCTGCGCGTCTGCGCACATCGTGTTTCAAAACACGCTGCATAAACGTCCGTAACTCCTCGATGCCTTCACTTACAATCTTAAAACTTTGACACCGCCAAGCGACCACCGTCCTCAGTACGTCATAAAAATTTCACCTCGATACGACCTTACTGTCCCAGGCAAAAACGCACTCAAAGACGCAAATACAAACCGAAAAGAAAAACGGATTACACAAACTCGCGCAAAAGCTACGTTTCCGTCACATGTACTTACAAATTAAACACTTTCCGTTACTCTCCACTCATTCCACTGTGGAAACTAGTATTTTTTTTCGTCGCCAAACGGTCCTATATCAAAGCAAACTACGCGTACTGGGCCAGGCGGCGCTGCGCGTCTGCGCACATCGTGTTTCAAAACACGCTGCATAAACGTCCGTAACTCCTCGATGCCTTCACTTACAATCTTAAAACTTTGACACCGCCAAGCGACCACCGTCCTCAGTACATCATAAAAATTTCACCTCGATACGACCTTACTGTCCCAGGCAAAAACGCACTCAAAGACGCAAATACAAACCGAAAAGAAAAACGGATTACACAAACTCGCGCAAAAGCTACGTTTCCGTCACATGTACTTACAAATTAAACACTTTCCGTTACTCTCCACTCATTCCACTGTGGAAACTAGTATTTTTTTTCGTCGCCAAACGGTCCTATATCAAAGCAAACTACGCGTACTGGGCCAGGCGGCGCTGCGCGTCTGCGCACATCGTGTTTCAAAACACGCTGCATAAACGTCCGTAACTCCTCGATGCCTTCACTTACAATTTATCTTGTTCCCATCGTGACGACTGGTTAGTCCGAACGTTCTGTTTATGTATACATTTTCTGTAAATTACCTATCATTTTGAACAAGGACCTCCGTATGTCAGATTTCAATTACGTTCCCGTAGCACTGAAAATATGAATTTACGACTTTTAGTTCCCATATACAAATTCCTATGTTACATGCTATCCTTCCGCCCAGCAATCTTGGTCAAATGGTTTCTCCACGCCCTGTATATCGGTGCTGGATGGCAAAACTAGCTCCTACAGCACTGTATAAGTTATTCACTTCATACGTTCGTTACATGTATGTCACTGAATGACACCCAGCCAGGTTGTCCCCCTTATGTTCCGCCACGTCTCTGGAAAGCCTGCACTTACAATCTTAAAACTTTGACACCGCCAAGCGACCACCGTCCTCAGTACGTCATAAAAATTTCACCTCGATACGACCTTACTGTCCCAGGCAAAAACGCACTCAAAGACGCAAATACAAACCGAAAAGAAAAACGGATTACACAAACTCGCGCAAAAGCTACGTTTCCATCGCATCCTATGGTGACTCATTGGTCCTGTCTTCATTTGGACTTTGCTGGCCCATTCCTTGGATCTGTGTGGCGTCTGAATTTGAACGTGAGCAGTGGGTTCTCCTTTGTGTTTTTCATGCCATTCACAACCTCAGTGAAGACGATCCAAATTGTTGCATGGTTGTTCGCCCTTAAAGGTGTCCCACAAGCCTTGGTCACTGACAATGGCCCCAATTATCATCAGCAGAATTCTGATTCTTGCTGTTCAATTTAGTTTCATCAGTCCACATGGCCAACCTCATAAATTACCATTTTCCCTAGAATCAGAACAGCCCCATACCTTCTTGGATCAATGGATGGTGTAGGTTTTCTTTGCAGGATCCAGTGCAGCTGTAGACACCCTCCCTTTATTCTCCATTTGATTGGGCAGGCAATGTTTGAATTTCAGTTGCTGTGAAGAGGCTGTCGCTGCTGGCATATCCATGAAGTATGGGCCCATCATGGATCCAAACCACTAATGGGTGCCATAACTCCTTCTTGCACTCCAGACGCCTTTAATGCGACTCTCTTTGCGCCATCTACCATTTCCCCCACCCAAGACCTCCTGTGGGCAGCCACAATTCGCCTGTCGACAGGCGGGTTGTGTACCACCTGGGGTAATGTTGACTTTGCTTGCATAGTTCATGTTTGTTTGTGTCTCATTGGTTTGGCCTGGGTGATTCCAGGACCGGACAGGACCATAGGGTGTTGAAGTCTTTGCAACCAAATATTTTCAGCTGAGCTCATTGAGCTGACTGACGGTGACCAGAGTAGCGGTGATTTTCACTCAGACGTGTCTGGATTTTGGGTTCAACGGATTGAGTAGCCGTTCAGGATTGTGTTAGTATTTGGTTCACCCCAAGTATTTGATTTCCTCGGTACCACCCATATGGGGGAGGGTTTCCCCTATCCGCCACACTGGATTATTATTATTATTATTATTATTATTATTATTATTGTCATTATGTAATCAGCAAATCCGATATGGTGTATCTTCGAACCACTGAAATAGATGTGTATTGTTCGATTCAGTATTTCCATCACATAAATATGGGTCATAATTACGTTACATTGCTGCTAGTAGACATATTTCTCACTTTATCTTAGACAGTTGCTACCTGTTAGTCCATCATAGGAATTTATGTGCGCAGCATTGTTGCAATACAGTCGTTCAAATTATACGATTTCTGTAGTTTCATTTCGATACCAGATCGTTCTAATCGGATTCAGTCAGTTAGTCTTAATGTGGATATTCGACTATGACCCTCATCATATGATAGGCTGGGTAAACCACATTCTTAATCGGACTGTTGAAACTAGATCACTTATCTATGACAGGGCCTGAATTCGTAAACACTGTGGAAAATAATAATCCAATGTGCTTATTACAAACACGTTATTTAAATATAAATATATGAACTAACGAGATAACAGTTTATTTACAGGAGCAGAGCCCCATCCATCATAGCAGAGCAGTGCGAGATTGGTTTCAGGGCCAAGAGAGGATAAAGCTGTTGCCGTTTGTTGCACGATCGCCGAACATCAGCCAGATAGAGAATATGTGGGTAGAAGTAACAAGGTCATTGCCATGTGGACCTACAAATGCAAGCGACCTTTGGACGAATATAGAAATCGTATGGTGGGAAGTAAACCATCACGCTACACTGTCGACAACTTAATGAAATCAATGCCCCTACGCCTGCGAGAAATCTTACGTAATGGCCGTTGGTCGGTTGGTTACTAAAAGTATAGTCCACAAAACCCATGTGGACAATTTTCTGATAATCGGTCAAGCTTTGCTTTGTCGCAGCTCTTTAGCATAGAAGTCCATTTGCTTTCAGTCTCCTCCTTACAATTCTTGCAATGCAAAGTAATTGAAAAATCTCATCCACTCGACGCCAACTGAGGAATTGACTGGTGCATGCGTTGTTCAACACACAGTAGTTGTCACCCTCACTGGAATCAATGACTGTTTGTGCGTGCGTGTGTGTGTGTGTGTGTGTGTGTGTGTGTGTGTGTGTGTGTGTGTGTTTTCGTGTTCATGCATAATCTGAATCAATACTACTAACATTAGAGAGACAACCAACAATAAATATTGCATCAAATATGACTGTAAAGTATTTTAATGCGATGAAACTGAATTTTTACCCAACCCTCGTCCTGCGTATTACGTTAAGTAAGATGTATTAACTCCATAGCATCGTTAGCAGAGACAGTGCGCTCTTGTTGTCGAGGCTCGCGACAAGTACAGCGATTAGCAGTGCCCAATGCCGCCGCGCTTTGTTTATGCTGGCTGAGCGTGGACACTGCAGCAGACGCTTCGCCATAAACACAAGGAAATCACCTTGGCTCTGACAGCAGTGAGCGGATATCACTGCCTGCGTGTTCTTATAGCAACCAACGTGAGATTCTACTCACAGGTGCCATGGAGCAATTGCAACGGGTTCATGTCATTAGTCATCAGAATGATGAAATGTCCACTCTATTTGAATCCCACGAAAACAGGAACCTTATCAGAAAGGAATGTGAGGTGGTATTAAAATTTATCCAACATACAAAAATTAACTGCAGGGTTTTCATGTATGCAGTAGTAGCACACAAGGAAATATTATGTCTTGGAAGCGTATATTTCATTTCCTCTTCTCATATTAACGCCCTTGTTTTAGTATGAAGTGAGAAAATAAACACGAAAAACTAAAGTTCCTGAGAAGTATTTAAGTCATTATCTCTTCTCATATCACAACGTTTGTTTTAGTATGAAGTAAAAAAATAAATAGTTTAGGGTTCTGAAGCATAGTATGACACCAGATTCTTATCGTAGGCGCTATCGGAAACGCAAAAACAGGGAGCTGTCCATCCTTTTGTCCAACAGGCTGTTTCCTTTCATGCCTTACTCTCGCTAGGAGATTCTTATTTAAGGACTTGTGGGCATCAAGTTCTTCAGCAGAATAAGCCTTATCTTATTGTGCTAATTACGGTACGGAAAAAAATGCAACAAAGACGAGTTCCCCTGAAGCAGTGAGGATATTTGCACATGTCTGTATTCAGCAATGACTGCCAGCTGCCACAACACTTCACAGAAACCATGCGGCAGGCAACACAACTGTGCGTGCGCTTCAGACTTCATTCAGTAAGCCGTCAGGAGATGGATGGAAACGTCAAATTAACGTCGCTTTCCGAGTCGTACTCAATCCAGAATGAGTTGTTATTAAGGTAGTTGAGCGTTCTAGCAATTAGACTTTCATAATTCCAATATGAGTATCCCGACAGCCAAAAGAACCCGTTAGTGTGAAACCATCGGGAACTGCATTAATAGCAAACTGCAAGAACTTGAGGCAATACGTCGACTCTTTTCTTCGCTGGCTGACCTATTACTGTTATTTAGGATTCTCTGTGTCCTAGTCGTAATGCAAATGGAACTTCAGAGGCGCTTTCCGCTATTCTTGACAAACATCAGCAACTTGTAATCACTGCGAGTTACAACTGCGTGATGATAATGGTTCAGCCGGCCGCGGTGGTCTCGCGGTTCTAGGCGCGCAGTCCGGAACCGTGGGACTGCTACGGTCGCAGGTTCGAATCCTGCCTCGGGCATGGATGTGTGTGATGTCCTTCGGTTAGTTAGGTTTAAGTAGTTCTAAGTTCTAGGGGACTGGTAACCACAGCAGTTGAGTCCCATGGTGCTCAGAGCCATTTGAACCATTTGATGATAATGGTTCAGGTTGTCAGTAGTTGTGGTGGTGTTATGCTGTCAAACTGCTTACAGTAACGTTAATGTTGGCGCACATAATTTAGCGCTGACTACATACTTAAGTAAAGATAGTGTTGTAGCGTCGTCGCTTCTCTTTATTTATCCTCAGCTTGAGTAATACAATTTTACGAACATACTACACCATTCGCGAGCTGCTAATGATACAGGATGACTACAGAGGTCATCGTGCCGGTATTACATTAATTCTGCAATGAATTGCTTAGCAAATATTACCCACAGCTATGCAGCTTGAATGACTCATTACACAGGTACTCTATGTTGCATTTGGTTAAGTGACCAGTTCGCTGCAATCCTGCTTCTACTGTTCGTAAATACTACTATATACTTAAAAAATGGTTCAAATGGCTCTGAGCACTATGGGACTTAACTTCTGAGGTTATCAGTCCGCTAGAACTTAGAACTACTTAAACCTAACTAACCTAAGGACATCAGACACACCCATGCCAGAGACAGGATTCAAACCTGCGACCGTAGCGGTCACGGGGTTCCAGACTGTAGCGCCTAGAAACACTCGGCCACCCCGGCCGGCATACTTCTATGCTGACCATCCGTTATGTGACTAAATATGAACTACAATCTGATTCGCATATATATGACATGAGTTATCGCCGGCACAAAGCAATGACTAAGGGTTGGATGCCGTTGAAGTCCCGTTACATTGATGGCAAGACAAATGTTCGCAAATCTCCTGTGCTGCCTCAAAAAGCAATTGCATCTTAAATATCAAAGGACCGACGTCCACACTGCCACAGCGCGTTGATTAAATTTTGTGACGTCTGGGCTTCGAACCTGGACCTCCTGCTTACTAGACAGAAGTGCTGATCACTGCACTATTATTAATTTTTTTTTATAGTTTGAGAAGACTTTCAGCACCAGGTAGGCGGAGGCAAAGAAGGCAGGTGTCGCAGATCCGAGGCCTCGCCACAATGCTTGCCCTATACCTGTCACTGAGCAGCTGCATTAATCCCATGTATTCCATGTTTGCACCCATATATTTCTTTAAATTGAAGTAGTACTTAAGGTAAAATAAATTACAGTTGCCGCCTCCAATGGCGTGCGTTCCTTGTAGAACATAACTCTCACAGTGAAAAGGGTGACGGAAAAACACGTAACAAACGTGTCATTCAGCAATATATTCACAATTTAGGTTATTATGCACTGGATGCATATGATGTCTGTAAGGAAGCCATATAATTTTCAACAAATAAAAGAAATTTCGGAGCCGGATGGGTTTTGCCAAATTAGAACAGTTCAGATCTTAGAACCAACGTAAAAGAATATTCCAGAAATAAAAAAAGTGAAAGAATGGTATTCTGCTTCTAATAAAAAAACTGTCCCCCTTTTTGTAGCCCACATAAAGCAATAGATAAAAAAATTGATAGCATTCCTTACATTTATTATTCTTCTTCAGCTTAAAATGTTCTTCTGCAATATAAAACATGTACTCTTCTTAGTTCTAAGTTTTGCTTGTTACGACATAAAACCCAAACGATCCCAGATGTCACGAATAACTGTTATTCTTTGCGGACGGGCAACATTTCCAGTCGGATTGTAAAGCTTCAGTTATCGGTATCTTACTTCTTGCTGTTCTGTGCTAATTTCTTCTCAGTCCAGTTCCAAATTCTGATTCTATTTTCACATAAGAACATGAGCGCTACAGTTTCTACCAGCCGACATTTGTGGCAGTATGGAGATGGTCTCAATTTGATTTTCCATAATCGTTCCGCTGTGGGTATGGTTTCGTTTACAACGTCGCACCATACGGCATTGAATTTATTTGGTAGAATTTTATTATTGATATTTTTCCTGACGTTCCACCAGTCTTTTGTAGGTTAATTTACCGTAATTAGTTTGTGAAGACGATGTCTGGTAATATAATAATTATAGACGGTTCTAGTGTTGGTTTGTGCTGGCGGAAGTCTTATACAGCTCCAATCGCCATAGTACTTTCGGACGTAATCTAGGCTGGCATGCTACATTAACAGGAGCGTTCCTATCCCCAGGATCTAACGAGAGGAACAGAAGTTTCGTGACGCCTGTCTTAGTAGCATGTATTAGTTTAAAAGCACGTCTTCAATTCCAAGTCCTCTGCCTCTGCAAGTCATTGCTTCTGCAATGTCGCCGTGTGGAAGGATACTTTGAAGATATTTTGTTTCCACACATACCAAGAGGCTACAGCTAATATTTTATGTGCAGTGACCTGCGGTATCGGTAAGACTGCTGCGACATGATATATTTTGCTAAGTATGTATGTGTTTACAAACTGAACTTTCTGCAGTCGGTCTAACGATCGCATGTCGTTGTCCTTCAACAAGGTTCCGATGACATTTAGTTTCCGCTCCCAATTGTTCGTGGCCATGCGCTTGGGATTCGCCTTTAACCACAATCCGAGTTGGAGTCTCTCTTCAGTTACATCTAACCAGGGCGCACCTAATGCAATATTGTAAGAACCGAGATGCAGTATTTTGGATTTACAGCTTTGCATATTTGTGTTAAGGACTTATGAGACCAAGCTGTTTTAATTCATTGGTCCCTAAGCTTACTCACTACTTAATCTAACTTAAACTATCTTACTCTATGGACAACACACACACCCGTGCCAGAGGGAGGACTCGAACCCCCGATGGTGGACACTGTCGGGACACAGCAGCCAACCTCACTGCAGCAGCTATCTACACGCGCTCCTCGTCAGACGCAAATTCCCCCGGTCCATTATTCCACTCTCTCGAGGCCACACTGTATTCCCACGAGGTTTCGGACGATGACGGGTGGTTAGCACTGAAAACTTTTGATGACCCGTCGAGACCTGAGTAATTATATAGGATGTTTCAGGAGGAATAGATAATCTTTTAGGAGATGGTAGTATAGACAAATTACAGAAAAAATACCATATAGCACGTGTCCAATTTTTATTGCGTACATGTAGCTGGGTTCACTGCATTTTCGTTTCGTATGTTGGTCCTTACAGGACCCAGTTGTCTACACTTCCTTGAAAATGAGCTTCCAGCGTTATTGGAAGGGTTTCATTTGGCTACAAGGATGCGTATGTTCCTCCAGCATGACGGGGCTCCTGCACATTCTAGTCGTCAGGTGACACAGTATCCAAACCTAACATTTCCCGGAAGATGGATCAGTAGATATGGGCACTTTTCTTGGCCTTCAAGGTCCCCGGACCTTATCTCTTTGGATTTTTGCTTGCGGGGATGGTTAAAGGCGAAGTCTACAAAGAAAAAGTAAACCCAAGAGCCGATTTCATCGTTCGGATGTTGAATAGTGCAGCCCTCATAAAAGAACGCAAAGACGACCTCAGAAGAGCTACGCGTGGTGTTATCAAGAGAACTCAAATGTGCATTGAAGTTGGTGTGGGAATTTTTGAAAATCATCTTTGAACGTCCTCATTTGCCTTTGCTTTGAGTTTATTAGGGTTACGTACTAACAACTGTATCTCTGTACTCAATAAAAAAATGGTTCAAATGGCTCTGAGCACTATGGGACTCAACTGCTGTGGTCATTAGTCCCCTAGAACTTAGAACTACTTAAACCTAACCAAGCTAAGGACAGCACACACATCCATGCACAAGGCAGGATTCGAACCTGCGACCTGCGCGCCTAGAACCGCGAGACCACCGCGGCCGGCTTACTCAATAAAAAGTGGACGCATTTATATGGAATTTTTTATGCAATTCGTCTGCACTACCACCTGCTAAAATATCTGCTGTTCCTCCTGAAACACTGAAAGGTGGCTACACTGAGCCACAGCGCCAGAGATCGCGCTAGAGAGTATTGTTCCGCCGCCTCCACTGGCAGTGATTATTGAGATGTCGTGGTGGGCAGTGCTTGGGGAGAGCTCGTAGTAGTCAGTTCGTGTTCAGATGTGCTAGTAGGGAGTGCTTGCTGAGATGTGGTACTGAAAAGTTCTTGTTGAGATGTGGTAATAGCGAGTCGGTGTGGAGATATACTGTATAGAGTGATTTTGGTCAATATATGAAGGTAACGAAACTTGATTTATTTTTCATTATTTCCATGTTTTAAATAATGCGTCATTACAGGTTCAGTCAACAAAGCATCTGGCTTGTGTTCTTGTATTAGAGTGTAATTCTGGTTTTCTTGAGTAATTATGGTATTTGTGTGGTTAGATATGTAAGTTATACTTTGTGATTTATCTGCTTGCGCCTTCATGGGTACTTATTAAGATTACATATGAACATTTATTTGCTTATGTCGTTGTGATGCTAATGACCTGTTTATTGTGTAAGGCATGTTTGCTGCTGTGCGTATGGATTGCATATTTACACGTTTCTGTTTTGTTGTCATAACTACTCTTCAATTTAGAATATAGAAATGCTGATATACTGTGTACGTACATAGAGTTTAGGTCACACTATTGTATTAATTATAGATTGTTCGCTTGGCCGAGCCTCGTTGTAAGAATTTTGCTGCATCCACTTGTTGACATTCTGTTCTCTACTGGTATATTTACTCGCTATTGCATGTTTTGCTTACGCTCAGTGCCTTATATTTTTAAGATAAGAAAATGAACTGCTAGAATTCGACGAACGACATTAGTACAAGAAACTTCATAGAAGTCACATGAGCTGAGGTTTTATGGAAGCTGTATAAATTTATGCTAATAGGAAGGAAGCTAACGACATGACAGACCAAAACTAGGTTTAGACCATTGACAGTATTACACTGCATTTTTCGTGAGCAATTGAAATAGGAAGTGACACTTGACACAAGGAATACTCCACATGATTGCTTCTGCCATGATTCTTGAAGTGGTGTACACACTGTGAAATATTATCATCATTCACACTCCGTAATCGTACTTAATTACTGAGAGTTATTCGAACTAAGTCTGTTAGAGGTTATGTATGCATTTCTTTTATTTAATGATGGACAAGGAACCAAAATGTATCTTATAATTTATAATGAGTAGAAAATTTGGGTCAGATGGATTACACAGAGGTTGTGTGTGGACACTGTGTCTTCGGATTGTATGGGATGATGAATTGAAGTTGCACTAGGATTTTGCCTGTACTTGTTCGTGGAGACTGACTAGAGGAAAGAGTTGTTATGGAAGTGAAATGATATTGGCAATAAGGTTTATAGGTATCGACGTATTGAAGATTTATTATTGAGGTATTATTGAGATTATGTGAAGTTGAAGAGGTATTAGTGAAGTATTGAGATTATGTGAAAGTAAATGAGGAGCATATTGTTTTTGTGGGTTTATATGGAACAAGGAGGATGAAGATGGCAGACTAGAACACTCAAGTAGAAAGAAGATTGCCTACACACACACTTTGTTAAATCAATAAGCAGTATACATTTTTTTTGAAGAGAGGAAGTATTTGCATATCTTGGCTCACTGACAGTTGTTCAGCAACAGTACAATTTGATCTGGCTTGGCAAACATTGGTCTTGACATGATGACTATGACGTTGACTAACTATTATTGACTGTTATACATTGCTGCCACTACTACTTGGTACACATGATGAACATCAAATCTTGGACAGAGTTACATTTACACAGTTAACACTATTCAATTACACAGTAGCACTTAATGAGGATGAAAGATGAGTGGATGTGTTTTGTGCGTTTTCCTTTCCTAATCCTACCCACCTATCTCCTAAATATTATTTTATTTGTTGGTAGTGGCTTGCACTGACACCCATAAATATTATAGGTTAACTGTTATTGTGTACTGTAATAGTTAATGTGACAATTAACTGATATCATTTGTGTGTTTATTATGATTTGTATGTTTAGTGTAAGAGCATTGATTATATTTTGTTAAAGAAATTGTATGTGCATTCAAACTATTGCTCATGACTGAACTGTCTCAGTAGTTATGGTGAATAGTATGGACTGTTACTTGCACTTTTTCTACATGATTGGTGCCACAAGGACATGTTTAATTTCTGCTGATGAACTGTGTGATCAGTGATTGTAAAAAAATTATGGACTGTTACTTGTACCTTTTCTACAATATTGGTGCCACTAGGACATGTTTAATTTCTGCTTATAAACTCTGAAGAACAGTGTGATCAGTGACAGTGTATTTTATGGAACTGCTTCTGCTGAGAAATGTGACTTGTTGCTGTGTGTACCTGCTCAGCTTTGCTGGTGCCACTCATGGACTGCTTCTACTGAAATGGTGTTACTTGTTGGTGTCTGCACCTACTCAACATTGCGGGTGCCACTGATGGACTGCTTCTACCGAAATGATGTCACCTGTTGATGTCTGCACCTACTCAACATTGCTGGGTGCCACTGATGGACTGCTTCTACTGAAATGGTGTTACTTGTTGGTGTCTGCACCTACTCAACATTGCTGGGTGCCACTGATGGACTGCTTCTAATGAAAAGATGTCACCTGTTGATGTCTGCACCTACTCAACATTGCTGGGTGCCGCTGATGGATTGCTTCTACTGAAATGAAGTCACCTGTTGCTGTGTGCACCTGATCAACATTGTGGGTGCCACTGATGGACTGCTTCTATTGAAAAAATGTTACTTATTGGTTTTTGCACCTGTTGACCATTGCTGGGTGCTATTGCTGGAACTGTCAACTGCTTATTCATGGGCTATGGATAGCGTTTATGTGAATATGTGTATAAACTGATTTTTGTGTATTACTGTTGTGAAAAGTTATGAGACTCTTACCTGCACATATTCGTCATTGCTGACGCTATTGATTGAACTGTTTAACCACATAATACTTGTATAAACTATTATGTAAAGTCACATGTATGAAAGAATTTGTATTGCTTACTGTATTTTATATATTAGGTTATTGAAAGGTCAGTGCAAAGCCAAAATTTTATCTAGTTATATGATATTTACGTATTAATATTATCTTTTATTTTTGTCTGTATTTTTTTTGACGAATTTGGTGGTATTTTCACCACCAATGCTGGCAAAAATACCATCAAATTCTAGCCGTGGAGGAAGGGCATATGAAAGGTGGCTACACTGAGCCACAGCGCCAGAGATCGCTAGAGAGCATTGTTCCGCCGCCTCCACGGGAAGTGATTGTTCAGATGTCGTAGTGCAGTGCTTGGGGAGAGCTCGTAGTAGTCAGTTCGTGTTCAGATGTGCTAGTAGGGAGTGCTTGCTGAGATGTGATACTGAAAAATTCTTGTTGAGATGTTGTAATAGCGAATCGGTGTGGAGATATATTGTAATTATGAGAGTGATTTTGGTCAATATATGAAGGTAACGAAACTTGATTTATTTTTCATTATTTCCATGTTTTAAATAATGCGTCATTACAGGTTCAGTCAACAAAGCATCTGGCTTGTGTTCTTGGATTAGAGTGTAATTGTGATTCTAAGTCACAAACTGGAATTTATGTGTGGATATTTAGAAAACGAACCGGCGACGCGGATGCGTGCACTCATTAGAGATTGTAATAATCTGAATGATTTTTATCATGCATTTCTATCGGCATATTGGTCCGAAAACACGCAAGACAGAGTCAAACACAGTCTTATTATGCAGCGTAATTTCAAACAGTCTGAATTCCGCACGCCAGCAGAATATTTTGAAGACATGATTCGAAAGAATCAGTTCCTTTCCAACCCTTACAGTCCGACTGAATTAATTCGCATTTGTTTAACTAAGCTGCCACAATCCATAAGACAAATTGCTTTAGCCGGAAGATGTAAAGACGACATTGAGACTTTTAAGACTTTGCTACAAGAACTTGAGTATGACAACGACGACGGGACTTCTTGTAATTTTTTCAGTAGCAGTAATTACAATACATTTTCAGAGAAAAGGGATAGTGATCGGAACGGACGTTATTTGGGTAACTTTGAGAATGACAGACGTAACAGACAGGACAATAGATACCAGCCTTATGACAATAACAGACGTTCTAACAGAAATTACACAGACAATTATAATAACGGTAATTCCTACCGGAATGATCAACCATACGGAAACAGTAATCGGTATCATCAAGATAGAAATTATTCATACAATAACAGAAATTCTTACTACAGAAATAACCAGGGTAGTAGATACAACAATAATTTCAGAAGTGACAGTCGAAATTACACAAGAAGTAGTTATGCAGACAGACAGGAAAACAGAAATTTTAATAACAGACACAACCAAGAATTTGCATCTAACAGACAGGAAGGACCTAATTGGCATCCTCCACGTGACAGAACTTCAGAGAGACAAGTGCAATTAGTAGAAATTGATCCGCGAAATGACGCGAATAATCAAAGACGTGACGCAAACAATCGACAATGACTAGCAGCTTCGGCTTCTGGCAGCAATATAGACGGTTCAGAAAGTAATGACACTTCGACTTTACACTACGTACGACTGGAAGACATGAGAGACATTTTGTTAGACGAAAAGGAAACTAATGTAGACGCATTTTTACATCCTGTTATTGAAGTATGTGTGGGTAAGAATAAGTTCACTGCAGTTTTAGATTCTGGGAGCCCATTGAACGTCATTAGTGAATCAGTTTTTCGTATATGTGAAAGAACTATTGCCTGTCCCGTGTTACCTATTTCTAAAACTACAATTCGAGGAGCGATTTCTGGAAAAGGTGTGGAAGTTAAACAACAGACCAACCTAAATTTCATTTGTCAAGGATACGAATTTTCTGCTAATTTTATTATTGTTCCATTACTCAGTACACAGATTATTTTAGGTATGGAGTTTCTTAACGCACATAAGGCAATTTTGAACTTTAAAGAAGGAAGTGTGAATTTGACTGTTGCCGGAATGCCGAAATGTTTGAAATTTTTCGAGTGTTTAGCAAGATCTGAATCAGATACAAAATGTTTAAGGTTTCTTACTTCTGATGCTTTTGTTGAGCATTATGACGACAGTGTGTTTATTCATGACAATGACAATAGATACAGGGACGCGATGGATGATGTAATTAATAGCGAAGAATTAATTAATGAAAAGGTTAAGAAAGCTGAAGTGCCAGATGACGTTGCAAGAGAAGAGCTGCACCATATTTTGACTTCACATGCTACAGTGTTTAGTCATCACACAGGAACTATACAAGGCTTACAATATTTATTTAAAGTAAAAGAACACACACCATTTCGCGGAAAAACGTACGCTATTCCTTTGGCTTACAGAGACAAGGTTAAGAATGAATTCGTTTGGTTCTGGATTCCAGACAGATAAATAATATTATTATTCCTGAAACTGACCGTCCACAAAATTTAGATGAACTTCTTCAACATTTCCATGGAATTAAAGTTTTATCCACGATTGATATGCGCGCAAGTTTTTGGCAAATAGAACTCCACCCTGATTGTAGGAAATATACTGCTTTTTTAGCCTTTGGTAACTGTTACCAGTTTCGGAAATTACCGTTTGGACTTACTGTATCTTCAGCAGCATTCATTCGTAGTTTAAATGAAATTTTACCTGTTTATCTTCGTGACAATATTACTTCTTATGTTGACGACATTCTTATTGCTAAACATTCTTGGAGTGAGCACAACAAAATTTTGGAGTCATTATTACGTATCTTTGCAAGAGTTGGCATTACAGTGAACTTGGAAAAATCTGAATTTGGTCGTTCTCAGGTGAAATTTCTCGGTCACATTATTTCTACAGAAGGTATTCTTCCTGATCCAGAGAAACTAGACGCTATTCGTAATTATGCTGTTCCTTCCACAAAACGTGATGTTCGTAGTTTCCTTGGTGTCTGTAATTTTGTTAGACGCTTTGTTAGATTGGATGATTTGGCCACATCTCGTTTACACATTTCTGTTATGCGCACTTTAGTTCCAGAAAATGCTTTCATAAATTACGAGAAAATTGTTACTTCAGTAATATGGAAAAACGTATTCGATCTGTTCTTGCCAAATGCAAATTATGTCAACAGGCCAAGCCGCCAACTGTTTCTCACAGAGCACCGTTGTTTCCTATCATTCCAGCGAAATTAAAGGAGATGGCTGCAGTCGATTTGTTCGGTCCAGTGGTTCGTTCTACTAATGGTTTTGCGTATATTTTCGTAGCAGTGGAATTAACATCAAAATATGTGTGTTTTACACCGTTACGCAAAGCAACAGCTCGTTCAGTATCTAACGCTTTCATCAAACATTTTCTTAAAGAAGTTGGTCATGTTGACAAGGTTATATCAGATAATGGATCACAGTTTCGCTCTAAAATTTGGCTTCGTACTCTACGGCGTCGTAAAATTAAACCAATCTTCATTTCACTTTTTCACCCTCAATCTAATGCTTCAGAGAGATGGATGAAGGAAATCAATAAATTGTGCCGTCTTTATTGTCATCAGAATCACAGAACTTGGGATCAGTATCTTCATATTTTTCAAAACATTCTGAATGAACTTCCAAATGACTCAACTTCTTTACCGCCTCTATTGATATTAAAAAATAAAGCACCGATAAATCGCATTTCTGAAATTGTTCCTTTTCCGCCTTCACGGAAACTGCGGCATTCGGAATTTGTCAACCTGGCTCTACAAAATATTGCATCTGCAGCTGCTAGAAGAGAGAAATCAGCTAAGCGTCCTGGTCGTTTAAAAACTTTGTCAGTTGGTCAAAAGGTGTTAATTAAGTCTCATCGTTTGTCTCATAAAGGAAAAGGCTTGTGTCGCAAATTTTTTCTGCTTTATAACGGTCCATATAGGATTCGCAAAATTATTCATGATAACACTGTTGAAGTAGAAACTCTTAAATCACGACGCTCTAAGGGAATACATCACATATCGAACGTAAAAATTTTTGTGGAATGACATACTTTTGAGAAACCAACATTTATACGTAAACATGTGGAGAATGCAAGGATACCGCGCCGTGTTCCGGCGGCGGCACATACTCAAAGCAACAGTCAAGTCGGCGCGCCGCACAAGGCAGTCGTTAACCGCAAACAATCGCTTCCTACGTCACGCGCCTACAGCTGATCGAGCGCTCAGTGCGAATGCACTGACAGACGTAAACAAATACACAGTCTAATTTCACCGACTGAATTCAGTATAAAGCTATAATGACTTCAAAAATTATGTTATTAACGTTCAGTATTTTTCAGGATACGGTTGTATAAAGTATTTAAGACCTTCAGGTAAATTCTGTGCGTGTCCGACGTTAAGACGACTTGCTTTGGAGAAAATTTTCAGGAAGAAGGTCATTTCGAAGAAGAAAGTAATAAACAAAAAAAGGTAACGGTTAATTGAGTTTATTTTTCAGGTAACATAATTCCACTTAGGTACGTACTTTAGACGTAATTTGCTGCTTGCGATTACGTGATTCATACTTTGTGCTAAATTTCATGTTCTATGAATTTACTTGTGAAGCGACGTGCTTGTGTACATTTGCTGATTTTGACAATTATTGATTAATGAACAGTGTTATTACTTGTGTATATTATGCATCGCTTGGCTGCTATGCTTTTTCACTGATGTCATATTTTTCTATTATGTGCCTGCTGTGCTTATTTATTTAAATTATAATTGTCACCTGATTAATTGTGCTGATGTGGTTAGATATGTAAGTTATACTTTGTGATTTATCTGCTTGCGCCTTCATGTTTACTTATTAAGATTACATATAAACATTTATTTGCTTATGCTGATATGATGCTAATGACCTGTTTATTATGATAGATAACATATTTGCTGCCTTGCTTATGGATTGCATATTTACACATTTCTGTTTTGTTGTCATAACTACTCTTCAATCTAGTATATAGAAATGCTGATATACTGTGTACAAATATAGAGTTTAGGTTACACTGTGGTATTAATTATAGATTGTTCACTTGGCAGAGCCTCGTTATAGGGATTGTGCTGCATCCACTTGTTGACATTCTGTTCTCTACTGGTATATTTACTTGCTATTGGATGTTTTGCTTACGCTCAGTGCTTTATATTTTAAGATAAGAAACTGAACTGCTATAATTCGACGAACGACATTAGTACAAGAAAGTCATAGAAGTCACATGAGCTGAGGTTTTATGGAAGCTGTATAAATTTATGCTACTAGGAAGGAAGCTAACGACATGACATACCGAAACTAGGTATAGACTATTGACAGTCATTACACTGCATTTTTCGTGAGCAATTGAAATAGGAAGTGACACTTGACACAAAAATACTCCACATGTTTGCTTCTGCTATGATTCTTGAAGTGGTGTACACACTGTGAAATATGATGATCATTCACACTCCGTAATCGTACTTAATTACTGAGAGTTAATCGAACTGAAGTCTGTTAGAGGTCATGTATGCATTTCTTTTATTTAATGATGGACAAGGAACCAAAATGTATCTTATAATTTATAATGAGTAGAAAATTTGGGTCAGATGGATTACACAGAGGTTGTGTGTGGACACTGTGTCTTCGGATTGTATGGGAGAGGAATTGAAGTTGCACTAGGATTTTGTCTGTACTTGTTCGAGGAGACTGACTAGAGGAAAGAGTTGTTATGGAAGTGAAATGATATTGGTGCTGAGGTTTATATGTATCGACGTATTATTGAGGTATTGAGATTAGGTGAAGTAGATGATTATTGGAGTTTTCGTGGATAAAAGGTAAGATAAATGATATTGATGATCGACGTATTGAAAAGGTATTAGTGAAGTATTGAGATTAAGTTGATGATTATTGGAGTTTTGGTGGATAAGAGGTAAAGTAAATGAGGAGCATATTTTTTTTTGTTGGTCCATATGGAACAAGGAGGATAAAGATGGCAGACTAGAACACTCAAGTAGAAAGAAGATTGCCTACACACACACTTTGTTAAATCAATAAGCAGTATACACTTTTTTTTAAGAGAGGAAGTATTTGCACATCTTGGCTCACTGACAGTTGTTCAGCAACAGTACATTTTGATCTGGCTTGGCAAACATTGGTCTTGACATGATGACTATGACGTTGACTTAACTATTATTGACTGTTATACATTGCTGCCACTACTACTTGGTACACATGATGAACATCAAATCTTGGACAGAGTTGCATTTTCACAGTTAACACTTTTCAATTACACAGTAGCAATAATGTGGATGAAAGATGAGTGAGTGTGTTTTGTGTGTTTTCCTTTTATAATCCCAGAGAAGTGATCCCAACCTATCTCCTAAATATTATTTTATTTGTTGGTAGTGGCTTGCACTGACACCCATAAATATTATAGGTTAACTGTTATTGTGTACTGTAATAGTTAATGTGACAATTACCTGATATCATTTGTGTGTTTGTTATGATTTGTATGTTTAGTGTAAAAGCATTGTATGTGTATTCAAACTATTGTTCATGACTGAACTGTCTCAGTAATTATGGTGAATAGTATGGACTGTTACTTGCACTTTTTCTACATGATTGGTGCCACAAGGACATGTTTAATTTCTGCTGATGAACTGTGTGATCAGTGATTGTAAAAAATTATGGACTGTTACTTGTACCTTTTCTACATGATTGGTGCCACTAAGACATGTTTAATTTCTGCTTATAAACTCTGATGAACAGTGTGATCAGTGACAGTGTATTTTATGGAACTGCTTCTGCTGAGAAATGTGACTTGTTGCTGTGTGTACCTGCTCAACATTGCTGGGTACCACTGATGGACTGCTTCTACTGAAATGGTGTTACTTGTTGGTGTCTGCACCTGCTCAACATTGCTGGGTACCACTGATGGACTGTTTCTACTGAAATGAAGTCACCTGTTGCTGTGTGCACCTGCTCAACATTGCTGGTGCCACTAATGGACTGCTTCTACTGAAATGGTATTACTTGTTGATGTCTGCACCTGCTCAACATTGCTGGGTGCCACTGATGGATTGCTTCTACTGAAATGAAGTCACCTGTTGCTGTGTGCACCTGATCAACATTGCTGGTGCCACTAATGGACTGCTTCTACTGAAATGGTGTTACTTGTTGCTGTCTGCACCTGCTCAACATTGCTGGGTGCCACTGATGGACTGCTTCTACTGAAAAGATGTCACCTGTTGGTGTCTGCACCTGCTCAACATTGCTGGGTGCCACTGGTGGACTGCTTCTACCGAAATGATGTCACTTGTTGGTGTCGGCACCTGCTCAACATTGCTGGGTGCCACTGATGGACTGCTTCTACTGAAAAGATGTCACCTGTTGCTGTGTGCACCTGCTCAACATTGCTGGTGCCACTAATGGAACTGCTTATACTGAAATGGTGTTACTTGTTGGTGTCTGCACCTACTCAACATTACTGGGTGCCACTGATGGACTGTTTCTACTGAAAAAATGTCACTTGTTGGTATTTGAACCTGTTGACCATTGATGGGTGCTACAGCTGGAACTGTCAACTACTTGTTTCTTGGGCTATGGAAAGCGTTTATGTGAATATTTGTATAAACTGATTTTTTGTGTATTACTGTTGTGAAAAGTTATGAGACTCTTACCTGCACATATTCGTCATTGCTGACGCTATTGATTGAACTGTTTAACCACATAATACTTGTGTAAACTATTATGTAAAGTCACATGTATGAAAGAATTTGTATTGCTTACTGTATTTTATATATTAGGTTATTGAAAGGTCAGTGCAAAGCCAAAATTTTATCTAGTTATATGATATTTACGCATTAATATTATCTTTTATTTTTGTCTGTATTTTTTTGACGAATTTGGTGGTATTTTCACCACCAATGCTGGCAAAAATACCATCAAATTCTAGCCCGTGGAGGAAGGGCATATGAAAGGTGGCTACACTGAGCCACAGCGCCAGAGATCGCGCTAGAGAGTATTGTTCCGCCGCCTCCACTGGCAGTGATTATTGAGATGTCGTGGTGGGCAGTGCTTGGGGAGAGCTCGTAGTAGTCAGTTCGTGTTCAGATGTGCTAGTAGGGAGTGCTTGCTGAGATGTGGTACTGAAAAGTTCTTGTTGAGATGTGGTAATAGCGAGTCGGTGTGGAGATATACTGTATAGAGTGATTTTGGTCAATATATGAAGGTAACGAAACTTGATTTATTTTTCATTATTTCCATGTTTTAAATAATGCGTCATTACAGGTTCAGTCAACAAAGCATCTGGCTTGTGTTCTTGTATTAGAGTGTAATTCTGGTTTTCTTGAGTAATTATGGTATTTGTATTTTCTTTAATTAATTCAGTATAAATGATATCTAAAATTTCTTGTGTTGTTGAAGAAGAACCGTGCCAGATGCGTACGTTGAGTCATACTCCCACACACAGAACAGTTACACTTGTGCTTTGGTTTCGTAGGTTTTATAGTTGCTGGGGACTTAATTAATTAATTGTGTTAATGAAAATTTCCATTTCATTCCTTGTTGTTGTTCTAAGCAGTCAGATTGCGTAATAATAACAGTCAGGGCCAACCGTTTACGAGACTTCGTAACCGGACAGACAGCTGCTAAAGCAAGAAATCAAAATCATTTTCATTTCATTTAATTAAGCCCCCATGCAACACCCTCTATATGGATATATGTGTGGTGTCTGTTCTTTCGGACATGTCCGAAAGAAAATGCTTCATGGTATTCTGTAACGACCTTCGATCTAGTTGCAGGGGCTGATAGATATTTCAGAGCTTCTTGGCTGCCTGAATAAAAGTAGATGTTACGATTTTTGTAGGGTCTACTCTAATTCTCCTCCGTGCACATGCTGATAGAAGATACCGTGTAGTACTGTGGCCATCTTCCCTAAAGAGATTCTAGGCAGTACACCAGACCTGGTACTTTCATCTGTTTTCGACCTGTCAGTAAACCACTATATTATGTCTCCTGCACGGTTCAGTGGTTCGTTCTTCCACTGCTCCCTGCTTCCAACTATTACATGGCAAGATGTATTGAAACAGCTATAAGCTATTGTATACTTAGTCGGCATTTCCCCAGCCATAGCAATACTGATTTGGGATTCCGTATATTCTAGCTATATCAAGTTATTTCCAATTTTTAGCCTTTACGTCCCTGCCGCTGCCTCCATTCTAAGCCACAGGCGTATTGGAGGCACGTCTAGCATAATATCCATTTTAAGAGGGCTGCTAATCCCATCTGTTTGTGAAAGCACGGCAGTCTCTGTAGTTTGTCAGACTCCCTAGCAGCCACCTTCTGTTCAACTTTGTTCTTATTGTAGGCCAACAAATTATCATTGGTCTTTTTGCAGAGGTGTATATCCAGTACGTACTGGGTTTAGACCCCAGTTTACCCTACAGCTGCTTCTAGTGCTTATACGATTATCTTTCGCAGTGGAACATATTCTTTATGTGAGGTTTCATAATAGTTTTCCATCCAGGGCTACCGCTAGATGCACTACAAGTCTCTCTACAGTTTCATCGAGAAACATAATTTCTCAGTATGTGTGCTGGACATGCTTCTCCATAAATAATACTACACCAATTTTCGTGGAGCTCGTCTTTACATACTTTTCCATAATCTTCAGTGCACATAGGTTTAACAGTACTAGCAAATTTTCTGAGTCTTATTGTGAATAAATCGTCTGCTTATTCTTTTCAAGAGTAGTCTCTCGCATTCAGCTCATCTATGAGTTCATTCACCACTAGCTTCTGCATCTCTAACCACTTACTCGAAGATCGTATTACTAGAACCCCCTCGACATCCAGGAAGATACAGAGAGCATCCAGAAAGGGTAGTGCTTTTTCCACCTTCTCAACAAGTTGGTGAAGTGTTACTTCACATGATTTGCTTCGCAAGTATTGTGAAAATGTGGCAGTTCATAGATAAAATTACGTATTCACAACAACAAAAAATATGTCGGCAGAAAACAAGAGTGGCTTTATGAGTTTGGCAGTACCGTAAGGTTTTTGCTTTGACACTAAGGTTTACTAAAAGTAGCAAGGCGAATTTTGCTAGAGCGTTGTCTTACGATTCCACACTGAATTTGTATCTGTCTGCTTGTAGTTCTGCTACAAAAGAACTAAAAAATCTGGTTTTCAGCGAGTCTTGAAAGGCGAACAAAGGCAGCGTGCACCTGACAGGCAAGCACTTTACCAAGGAGCTAGCGAACAGGTGCGGGCGTTTGCTCTACTTACTGGCTCAGTAGCCGCTATGGCAGATAAATCGCAACATAAGATACGAGAGTAGTTGTATTTACCGTGTGGAACCACATTCGTTGACTCAAAAGCATTAACTGATCTCCTTATGTCACATCTCAAGAGAAAATCACTCACAGTATTCAATTGAAATGACACGATAATATCAAGTGAATTTAGCAGGATAGTTCTATGCCATCAAGGAAGTAACTCGTCGGTCACAGAGTTGCCAAACATATTCTGTGCTGTTACCAAGTATCAGTTATACTGCCGGGAAGGATACCAGCTGATGTGTTCTGTGAGTGACCTCAGAAGTGACTGTAGCTTCCTCTCAAAGTTGCGGGTGGCTAGGGCCGCAAGGCCCTCATTATATGTCAATGAGTCTTATTCACATTCTGTAACTAGGTTTTGGAGCTAGAATGCAATTACTTGTAATACATCGATGTACTGAATGCAAACTAAATGTCATCAATTAATACTGCGACAATTATTTGTGTTTTACTGTCTTCATCGGACCGAAACCTTGAAAGCGTATTCACCAGACGCGATTCACAATTTTGGAGCTTCTCCAGTGGTTGAGTTGGCAATGTCTCTTTGCTGTACAATATTGTTATTGAGATCACTGTCATTGGCATATCCCCCAGAAGACAGGCATGGCCTTGTTTATTGTTGTCAGCTTTCCTGACGGATATTCTGCCTTTGCTCGAAACGTGAAGACTTACGGTGAATTCGACCATTCCATACGGCGAAAATTTGATGTTTCTATTCTTCCAGTTCTAACATTCAAATAACAGTTACAATTAGCGGCAGAAAAGCGCCTGTGAACTAACAGTTAATAATGCAATCATAATTAGTGGAATCTGACAAATTCCATCTGTCATCTGATAATTGTGAAAAACTACTTTTTCCATCTTCACAGCACCGCAATATGAACTCAAGGGTTTCATAGGATACCTATACTTAATTTCGTTGTGATCGTTTTCAATGACAAAGGGGAGGAGCAAAACCATCTGACTTGAAACATACTTATCCAGCGGGATTTGAATCTTTGGCTACAGTTGCAGTAGCACGTCCAGTGAGGTATCAACAATGTGAGCAATCACTCATTGCTATAGTATAGGCTAGGACAGAAAGAAGCAGGTTTCCGACAAAGTAAACGATGAGAGGCACTGTCGCTGTCATTTTTTAAACAGGAATTGTTCAGAAAATTACAACTATATCTAGTGAAATGAGTAGGCTGATGCAGCTCCAGTCCGGCACTATCACTGAATTGCCGAACATTTTCCGAATAGCACTTAAGATAAAAATGTGTGTGTGTATGTGTGTGTGTGTGTCTGTTCTTGCGGACATTTCCTAAAGAACAGACACTACGAATCGAAATAGACAGCCTTGTTAAACAATTAAAGATTGAAAAACAGATGTCCAGGCTGTCATTGGCATTAAAATAGAACAACGGCGTCAGATGAAAATTTGACTCTGACCAGGTTCGAACCCGGATTCGTAGTGTCTTTTCTTTCGGACATGTCCGAAAGAACAGACACCACACATATATCCATATACAGGGTGTTTCAGGAGGAACAATAGATATTTTAGCAGGTGGTAATACAGACGAATTGCATAAAAAATTCCAAATAAATGCGTCCACTTCATATTGAGTACAGAGATACAGCTGTTAGTACGTAACCCTAACAAACTCAAAGCAAAGGCAAATGAGGACGTTCAGAGTTGATTTTCAAAACTTCCCCCACCAACTTCAATGCACATTTGAGTTCTCTTGATAACACCACGTGTAGTTCTTCTGAGGTCGTCTTTGCGTTCGTTTATGAGGACTGCACTATTCATCATCCGAACGATCAAATCGGCTCTTGGGTTCACTTTTTCTTTGTAGACTACGCATTTAACCATCCCCGCAGGCAAAAATCCAAAGCGATAAGGCCCAGCGACGCTGAAGACCAAGAAAAGTGCCCATATCTACTGATCCATCTTACAGGAAATATTAGTTTTGGATACTGTGTCACCTGACGACTAGAATGTGCAGGAGCCCCGTCATGTTGAAGGAACATACGCATCCTTGTAGCCAAATCAAACTCTTCCAATAACGCTGGAAGCTAATTTTCAAGGAACTGTAGACAACAGGGTGCCGTAAGGACCAACATACGAAACGAAAATGCGTTGAACCCAGCTATATGTACGCAATAAAAATTGGACACATGTTATATGGCTTTTTTCTGTAATTTGTCTATACTACCACCTCCTACAATATTTGCTATTCTTCCTGAAACATCCTGTATGATTATTTGGGTCTCGACGGGTAATCGAAAGTTTTCAGTGCTAGACGCCCGTCATCGTCCGAACCATCGCGGGAATACAATGTATCCGCGAGCGAGTGGAGACTCGAACTCGGATTGTGGTTAAGGGCGAATCCCAAGCGCATGGTTACGAACAATTGGAAGCGCAAACTTAATGTCATCGGAACCTTGTTGAAGGACAACGACATGCGATCGTTAGACCAACTGCAGAAAGTTCAGTTTGTAAACACATACATACTTAGCAAAATATATCATGTCGCAGCAGTCTTACCGATACCGCAGGTCACTGCACATAAATTATTTGGTATGTGTGGAAACAAAATATCTTCAAAGTATCCTTCCACACGGCGACATTGCAGAGGCAAACCGGAGGACTTGGAATTGAAGACGTGCTTTTAAACTAATACATCCCACTAAGACAGGCATCACGAAACTTATGTTCCTCTCGTTAGATCCTGGGGATAGGAACGCTCCTGTTAATGTAGCATGCCAGCCTAGATTACGTCCGAAAGTACTATGGCGATTGGAGCTGTATACGACTTCCACCAGCACAAACCAGCACTGGAACCGTCTATGATTATTATATTACCAGACACCGTCTTCACAAACCAATTCCGGTATAATAAACCACAACAAACTGGAGGAATGTCAGGAAAAATATCAACAACAAAATTCTGCCAACTAGAGTCAGTGCGGTATGGTGTGACGTTGTAAACGAAACCATACCCACAGCGGAACGATTATCGAAAATCAATTTAGACTATCTCCATACTGCCACAAATGTCGGCTGGAAGAAACTGTAGCGCACATCTTCTTATGTAAAAATAGAATCAGAATTTGGAACTGGACAGAACCGCAAAATGTCATATACCGGTAATGGAAGCTTTACAACCCGACTGGAAATGTTACGAATAGCAGTTATTCGTGGTATCTGGGATCGTTTGGGTTTTACGTCGTAACAAGCAAAACTTAGAACTTAGAAGAGTACATGTTTTATGTCGAAGAAGAACATTTTGAGCTGAAGAAGAATAGCAAATATAAGGAATGGTATCAAATTTTTTTATCTATTGCTTTATGTGGGCTACAAAACGGGGGACAGTTTTTTTATTAGAAGCAGAATACTATTCTTTCACTTTTTTTATTTCTGGAATATTCTTTTACGTTGGTTCTAAGATCAGAACTGTTCTAATTTGGCAAAACCCATCCGGCTCCGAAATTTCTTTTATTTGTTGAAAATTATATGGCTTCCTTACAGACATCATATGCATCCAGTGCATAATAACCTAAATTGTGAATATATTGCTGAATGACACGTTTGTTACGTGTTTTTCCGTCACCCTTTTCACTGTGAGAGTTATGTTCTACAAGGAACGCACGCCATTGGAGGCGGCAACTGTAATTTATTTTACCTTAAGTACTACTTCAATTTAAAGAAATATATGGGTGCAAACATGGAATACATGGGATTAATGCAGCTGCTCAGTGACAGGTATAGGGCAAGCATTGTGGCGAGGCCTCGGATCTGCGACACCTGCCTTCTTTGCCTCCGCCTACCTGGTGCTGAAAGTCTTCTCAAACTATAAAAAAAATTAATAATAGTGCAGTGATCAGCACTTCTGTCTAGTAAGCAGGAGGTCCAGGTTCGAAGCCCAGACGTCACAAAATTTAATCAACGCGCTGTGGCAGTGTGGACGTCGGTCCTTTGATATTTAAGATGCAATTGCTTTTTGAGGCAGCACAGGAGATTTGCGAACATTTGTCTTGCCATCAATGTAACGGGACTTCAACGGCATCCAACCCTTAGTCATTGCTTTGTGCCGGCGATAACTCATGTCATATATATGCGAATCAGATTGTAGTTCATATTTAGTCAAATAACGGATGGTCAGCATACAAGTATGCCGGCCGGGGTGGCCGAGTGTTTCTAGGCGCTACAGTCTGGAACCCCGTGACCACTACGGTCGCAGGTTTGAATCCTGTCTCTGGCATGGGTGTGTCTGATGTCCTTAGGTTAGTTAGGTTTAAGTAGTTCTAAGTTCTAGCGGACTGATAACCTCAGAAGTTAAGTCCCATAGTGCTCAGAGCCATTTGAACCATTTTTTAAGTATATAGTAGTATTTACGAACAGTAGAAGCAGGATTGCAGCGAACTGGTCACTTAACCAAATGCAACATAGAGTACCTGTGTAATGAGTCATTCAAGCTGCATAGCTGAGGGTAATATTTGCTAAGCAATTCATTGCAGAATTAATGTAATACCGGCACGATGACCTCTGTAGTCATACTGTATCATTAGCAGCTCGCGAATGGTGTAGTATGTTCGTAAAATTGTATTACTCAAGCTGAGGATAAATAAAGAGAAGCGACGACGCTACAACACTATCTTTACTTAAGTATGTAGTCAGCGCTAAATTATGTGCACCAACATTAACGTTACTGTAAGCAGTTTGACAGCATAACACCACCACAACTACTGACAACCTGAACCATTATCATCAAATGGTTCAAATGGCTCTGAGCACCATGGGACTCAACTGCTGTGGTTACCAGTCCCCTAGAACTTAGAACTACTTAAACCTAACTAACCGAAGGACATCACACACATCCATGCCCGAGGCAGGATTCGAACCTGCGACCGTAGCAGTCCCACGGTTCCGGACTGCGCGCCTAGAACCGCGAGACCACCGCGGCCGGCTGAACCATTATCATCACGCAGTTGTAACTCGCAGTGATTACAAGTTGCTGATGTTTGTCAAGAATAGCGGAAAGCGCCTCTGAAGCTCCATTTGCATTACGACTAGGACACAGAGATTCCTAAATAACAGTAATAGGTCAGCCAGCGAAGAAAAGAGTCGACGTATTGCCTCAAGTTCTTGCAGTTTGCTATTAATGCAGTTCCCGATGGTTTCACACTAACGGGTTCTTTTGGCTGTCGGGATACTCATATTGGAATTATGAAAGTCTAATTGCTAGAACGCTCAACTACCTTAATAACACCTCATTCTGGATTGAGTACGACTCGGAAAGCGACGTTAATTTGACGTTTCCATCCATCTCCTGACGGCTTACTGAATGAAGTCTGAAGCGCACGCACAGTTGTGTTGCCTGCCGCATGGTTTCTGTGAAGTGTTGTGGCAGCTGGCAGTCATTGCTGAATACAGACATGTGCAAATATCCTCACTGCTTCAGGGGAACTCGTCTTTGTAGCATTTTTTTCCGTACCGTAATTAGCACAATAAGATAAGGCTTATTCTGCTGAAGAACTTGATGCCCACAAGTCCTTAAATAAGAATCTCCTAGCGAGAGTAAGGCATGAAAGGAAACAGCCTGTTGGACAAAAGGATGGACAGCTCCCTGTTTTTGCGTTTCCGATAGCGCCTACGATAAGAATCTGGTGTCATACTATGCTTCAGAACCCTAAACTATTTATTTTTTTACTTCATACTAAAACAAACGTTGTGATATGAGAAGAGATAATGACTTAAATACTTCTCAGGAACTTTAGTTTTTCGTGTTTATTTTCTCACTTCATACTAAAACAAGGGCGTTAATATGAGAAGAGGAAATGAAATATACGCTTCCAAGACATAATATTTCCTTGTGTGCTACTACTGCATACATGAAAACCCTGCAGTTAATTTTTGTATGTTGGATAAATTTTAATACCACCTCACATTCCTTTCTGATAAGGTTCCTGTTTTCGTGGGATTCAAATAGAGTGGACATTTCATCATTCTGATGACTAATGACATGATACCCGTTGCAATTGCTCCATGGCACCTGTGAGTAGAATCTCACGTTGGTTGCTATAAGAACACGCAGGCAGTGATATCCGCTCACTGCTGTCAGAGCCAAGGTGATTTCCTTGTGTTTATGGCGAAGCGTCTGCTGCAGTGTCCACGCTCAGCCAGCATAAACAAAGCGCGGCGGCATTGGGCACTGCTAATCGCTGTACTTGTCGCGAGCCTCGACAACAAGAGCGCACTGTCTCTGCTAACGATGCTATGGAGTTAATACATCTTACTTAACGTAATACGCAGGACGAGGGTTGGGTAAAAATTCAGTTTCATCGCATTAAAATACTTTACAGTCATATTTGATGCAATATTTATTGTTGGTTGTCTCTCTAATGTTAGTAGTATTGATTCAGATTATGCATGAACACGAAAACACACACACACACACACACACACACACACACACACACACACACACACGCACGCACAAACAGTCATTGATTCCAGTGAGGGTGACAACTACTGTGTGTTGAACAACGCATGCACCAGTCAATTCCTCAGTTGGCGTCGAGTGGATGAGATTTTTCAATTACTTTGCATTGCAAGAATTGTAAGGAGGAGACTGAAAGTAAATGGACTTCTATGCTAAAGAGCTGCGACAAAGCAAAGCTTGACCGATTATCAGAAAATTGTCCACATGGGTTTTGTGGACTATACTTTTAGTAACCAACCGACCAACGGCCATTACGTAAGATTTCTCGCAGGCGTAGGGGCATTGATTTCATTAAGTCGTCGACAGTGTAGCGTGATGGTTTACTTCCCACCATACGATTTCTATATTCGTCCAAAGGTCGCTTGCATTTGTAGGTCCACATGGCAATGACCTTGTTACTTCTACCCACATATTCTCTATCTGGCTGATGTTCGGCGATCGTGCAACAAACGGCAACAGCTTTATCCTCTCTTGGCCCTGAAACCAATCTCGCACTGCTCTGCTATGATGGATGGGGCTCTGCTCCTGTAAATAAACTGTTATCTCGTTAGCTCATATATTTATATTTAAATAACGTGTTTGTAATAAGCACATTGGATTATTATTTTCCACAGTGTTTACGAATTCAGGCCCTGTCATAGATAAGTGATCTAGTTTCAACAGTCCGATTAAGAATGTGGTTTACCCAGCCTATCATATGATGAGGGTCATAGTCGAATATCCACATTAAGACTGACTGACTGAATCCGATTAGAACGATCTGGTATCGAAATGAAACTACAGAAATCGTATAATTTGAACGACTGTATTGCAACAATGCTGCGCACATAAATTCCTATGATGGACTAACAGGTAGCAACTGTCTAAGATAAAGTGAGAAATATGTCTACTAGCAGCAATGTAACGTAATTATGACCCATATTTATGTGATGGAAATACTGAATCGAACAATACACATCTATTTCAGTGGTTCGAAGATACACCATATCGGATTTGCTGATTACATAATGACAATAATAATAATAATAATAATAATAATCCAGTGTGGCGGATAGGGGAAACCCTCCCCCATATGGGTGGTACCGAGGAAATCAAATACTTGGGGTGAACCAAATACTAACACAATCCTGAACGGCTACTCAATCCGTTGAACCCAAAATCCAGACACGTCTGAGTGAAAATCACCGCTACTCTGGTCACCGTCAGTCAGCTCAATGAGCTCAGCTGAAAATATTTGGTTGCAAAGACTTCAACACCCTATGGTCCTGTCCGGTCCTGGAATCACCCAGGCCAAACCAATGAGACACAAACAAACATGAACTATGCAAGCAAAGTCAACATTACCCCAGGTGGTACACAACCCGCCTGTCGACAGGCGTCAGTCGGATTTTCGGATTCTGGGGAGTCCAGGTTAGCGCGGCAGAGAATATCGAAGATCTCTGGTAAATTTCCCTACTAGCAGAAAACATGCACTTGAAAACTAAACATCGATACATTGATCCAAACACGAAAACTAAATAATCTCACGTAAGAAATCGACCGACAAAAAATTCTCACCCTTGCTCTTCAAGAACCACGACTAACTGACAATGAATCCTTGCATTACGGAAACCATTGAATCTTGAAGAGCAAAATACAACAAAAGGTAGCGAAAGGCGTACCAATCTTTGGCATTGAATTTCTCGAACATAGATCTATCATCAACTCTGTCAAAGAAATCACACCCATCAACAATGAAATGGTTCAAATGGCTCTGAGCACTATGGGACTTAACAGTGGAGGTCATCAGTCCCCTAGAACTTAAACCTAACTAACCTAAGGACATCACACACATCCATGCCCGAAGCAGGATTCGAACCTGCGACCGTAGCAGTCGCGCGGTTCCGGACTGAAGCGCCTAGAACCGCTCGGCCACCGCGGCCTGCCAATCAACAACCGACTTATGACTATGCCCATTAAGAACCCCGGTAAAAAATATAAACTCATCAATGCACATGTCCCCACCAACATCGAAAATAAGAAAAACACCGAAAATGTCGAAAAATTCTGGAACACACTCAAAATACTATGAGCAAAATTCATCAAGATGACGTGAAAATACTAATGGGAGACTTCAACTCTCTATTTGGGACAGAAAAAACCTGTAGAAAAATCATTGGTACAAATTCAACACACCGAAACGTTTAGACCAACGGCACATGTCTGACTGACATTTGCCAACAATTGAACCTCAAAAGGATCTCTTCCCACTTTAGGAAAAAACCAGTTCTGAGGTAACATGCTTGGCTACCAGGTGCAAGCTGCTTTCGTCCGCCTTTCGAGACTCGCTGAAAGCCAGATTTTTAATTCTTTTGTAGCAGAGCTACAAGCAGGCAGATACAAACTCAATAAGAGAATCGTAAGACAACGCTCGAGCAAAATTGGTCTTGCTATTTTCAGGAACCCTTACAAGGGGAGGCCGCCAATTGTGAAATTCAGATTCGATTCATACTGCGCATAATAAAAGCTCATGGCCAGAGGTGTGATGTGGCAAAGCACCAAGATGCACTTCTCAGCCGTTGTCGAGAAAATCGACAGTTAAAAGAAACCGTTGACGTGAAATACTCTGTACGATATGTAACTTCCTACAGCGTCGTGGCGCAGCGGTAAGCGCTCGGGTTCGTAATCCAAAGGTCGCCGGATCAAATCTCGCGCCATGGCGCGAGATTCGATCCGGCGACCTTTGACTTACGAGCCCAAGCACTTCCCGCTGCACCACGACGCTATAGGAAGTTATACATCGTAGAGAGTATTTCACCGCAACGGTTTCTATTAACTGTCGATTTTCTCGACAACGGCTGAGAAGTGCATCTTGGTGCTTTGCCACATCACACCTCTGGCCATGAGCTTTTATTATGCGCAGTATGAATCGAATCTGAATTTCACAATTGGCGGCCTCCCCTTGTTAGTGTCAGAACTAAAACCTTACGGTACTGCCAAATTCATAATGCCACTTTTGTTTTCTACCTACATATTTTTTGTTGTTGTGAATACATAATTTTATCTATGAAATGACACATTTTCATAATACTTGCAAATGATACACGAAATGAAGTAAATACAGATCTTTTCGATGTCAAAAGTCGGTAATATCCTACTAATTCGCGTTAAAATAGGATCAATCGTCTTATAGACACTTAATGTTTTATTAAGATAGACTGCCGTCGTGTTGTTACTGTAGTAAGCTGAATTTAATTTGTATTAGTACAGTGAATATTTTAATTAAATTTTCCATTAGTTTACTAAACGCATCAGTAACCGCCAAAGAGAAATTAATCAGGAGCACAATTTTCTTTCACGATATCTAAAACAATCTGACAATGCTAATATTGTTTACAAATTCTACGCCCGTAGAAACCCACTAGTTCTAACGATGTCATTAAACCAGTGTAGTTTTAAGAGTATTTTCGTCTAGAAATGAATTGCCTTGACGGTTGATCGATCAAGAGCGGGAAAGGTAAATTTTTACGAATATATGACGAGAGGGACATGTGCTTGAGAGAGGACTTCCCTATCAATAAAAATGCCTGAGACGGCTTTACTATCAATCTCCTGGACAGTTTTGTTTCTCAAATCAACAGAGTGCGTCATCGTGCAGTAGCACAGGTGATGTAGTTTTGTTGCTCTTTTTCCTTACACTGCCACCAAAAGGTGTCTTAGTTGTTGGCAACAAATTCCAGCTGTGTTGCACACACCCCGTGGGGCAGAATTCGTAGCCCAAAACACACTTTTGGAGCTATCAGATGTAAAATATTATGTTCACACTACTCTTTGCTCGAGTTTACGTCTTTTGGTTGGCTCAGCCTTTCATTTCTTCTCAGGAAGTTAACGATAAAGGCATCATAACACGTCACCAACAACAGTACTGCATACGAATGCTCAATGAGCGACCTGATGACGTTCAATAATAGTCACTCCATGATTTTTGTTGTTTCGAATTAGAGCATGCAGTACTCCTACGCCAGACTTCTGAACTTTGCCTGTTGATTGCAAATGTCGCATGATGGTGAAATGGTAATCTATCACATGTATCAGTAGTCGAGACTTCCTTAATGTGGAAAATCATTCATGCCAGAACGATCTTTGTTGAAACAAGAATATCTTTTTCTGGCGTATTTTTCCCAAAAGCACTCGCTCCACACACAGTTCAAATCTTTCTAGTTGCCTCCTCTGCATTCACCCCTCTGTTATACCAAAAGTAAACGTTGTGTTGCAGATGTTACACCTTCTTCCACTTGCGACTCAATTTTACAATGCTTAACCGTAGTTCATGATTTTCAAGTATGCAAAATGCAATGCTTAACTGCAAAATGATAACTAGAACTTCAAATTCGAAAATGACAGTTAAAACGTATACTGACAGCGTCGCGCCGCGTTCACATGAGCGGCGCCGGATTTCAGGCGGTGGGTGGCGTCTGGCCGGTGGCCGGTAGCCGCTGCAGCGCGAGGAAACGCTCGAGCGTAAGCTGTTATGATCGCGACGCAGCCACGAGCTGTCCTGCGGAATTGTTTCTGGAATACTTGTTATTGCTGGTGGGTAGAATGTCAAGCGAATTATCTTTGATGTTCAGACTCATAACTTTATACGAGGGCCGAAATGTAGTAAAAAAAAAATATACATATAGGTGGACGCGAACAGGCGACTATCAGTTTAGAACGCGCGACTATTACCGCTAGACCACGGGCTCACACAGTGCAAGCACACATCGGAAGTAGACAACACTTCCTCCTAACACTTCCGCATCTTACGGTGTTGCCAGATTGTGCAGATGGCCGGACTTAGAGTTGTCAGGGGCGGTCAGTTTTATTGGCCACCTTAAGTGAACGACTCGGACTTAGTCTCGGTGGCGGCCGGCCGGCGGCCAGTTTTTATGTCTAAGACTGTACATTCTCGGTGTCCAGTTGTTGCCGTTACTGAGCCGTGATTTGCTGCCTGCGATGCTCTTGGCAGGGTGGTTTCTCTGTCGAAGTTACGCTCTTTGCGGCGTCCAGGTTGGCCAGCGTCCTCTAATTAGGACGGCCGCGGCTCTGGAGGAGAGGAGGCGGTGAGAGGGGGAAGGAGGCAGTGACAGGGGGAAGGAGGCAGCGCGCGGGGCGCCGCGAGCAGCCGGCCGGCGCTCCGTGTACTGCGGGGACGCACCGTGTTGACACTCCGGCGCCTGGGTCTGGCGGAGCAGTCACCGGCCAACACGGGCTCTGTTCGAGAGCCGGGTCTGTCTGGAATCCTAAGGAGAGCGCGGGAATTTTCCCCGGGGTTCAAGTTAACGGCGAGCTCCTGGACAAACTGTAAATGGTGAGCCATTAGTTGTAGAACTTTTGGATGTCATTGCTCCGTGTAGCCTCTTTGATTTCCGCTAGTCATTCCTTCAACCACTTGGATGTGGGTCCGGGATACTTGGTATTGCAAGTCCATCTAACTGCACTGTGCCCTGGTTCTGTTGCTTTACAAGTGTGGCCGATATTCGGCGATTCGTTTTATTACTATTATTGTTAATACGTTAAGTGGTCAATTTTATGAGTCACTTATTCTCTGTATAATACTTGAGCCGCCAATTTAAACTGGAATTGCCAACTTAATTGTCGCTGGCAACTGTAATAGTAACGACTTTGCATCGTCAAATGGTGCTTTGCTTTTTAAGGATGTGTGCGGATTGTTTGATCATTATCACCTTGAACTAGTTGTGATTTATAAATTTATCAAGCGAAATTTGACGCCATTGGAGATTTTGTAATGAACTATCACTTTAACAGTAACTGCGATTGACACACTATAATGTTTAACATCTCTTCCTGCAATTGGCACTACCCAGTACTCGGCTGTTGGTTTTATATTTTAGTGAACTGTGTATTAGTACTGGGTCTGTGTATTCTAGAAGCCATTATTGGTTTGCGCAGGCCCTCCTGCGTGTTGGTGTCACTTGAGCTCTCGAGCACGGAATTCAGACGCGCGGCCGATGTGAACGCCAAACGTCGAGGGGGTGCTGATTGCTGTATAGATCTTTCAGGCTATTGTAACATCATATTGCCGAATGTTTTCCATAATAGTTAATTCACGTATTTATGAGACCTTGCTATTTGACTATTTGTTTAGAAACGAAATAGCTTTTACAAATTGTAATTTTTCATATTCACAAGTGATTAGTGAGCTCAGATCTGTAGTTATGATACGGTTACATTTGTGTAAAGTAATCTTTTATTAATTTAATGTTGCGCCCATAAGGCTGTTTTTCTTTAAAAAAATTTTCTTAAGTACTCTCATTGCTTTCATACAATTGAATAATCGGTGTAGAGCATCGCAATTTTCAAATACTAATTACTCATTGTGTTGTTACCAGTGCTCTGTTTTAATTAATGTGGTGAAAATAATTTTTTCTATCCTCAAATGGGGTGAGCATTCCACTCCAGAAGCCCATGTGCCCTGCTTACTAATCTACCACCTTACCACTTACTTCTCCACTTCCTGATGAGCGTGCTCTAGACACTCCCGTTTGTATAGATTACAACAGGTGTGTTGACAGAAATTAACAGATAGTTCCCTCTTTGGACGAACGCTCTTGAACCCAATCACATATTAATGGTGTCACTAAATCAATCGATCTTAGTCCCATAGAAATGCGTGTCTGCGAGTTCTTGGGACAGTGTGTGATCGCAGATCACCCCCGACAAGTAACTCTACAGATGTAGTCATCATTTGGTGCAGATCATACGAAATCCGCGAACTTTCTTCGCCGCCGAATGGAGGCCACTGTCAAGGGTACACGCAAGTTGACGGTATTTACATCCCCAGGTTCGAATCCTGCCTGGGGCATGGGTGTGTGTGATGTCCTTATGTCAGTTAGGTTTAAGTAGTTCTATGTTCTAGGGTACTGATGACCTCAGAAGTTAAGCCCATAGTGCTCACAGCCATTTGAACCATTGCATCTCCAGGGCGTGCTTCTCAGGGGATGGACTGGAACGGGCTCTGACGTGAGCACCCTGCAGTGAGCAGGTACCTGGCTAACACGGAGTCGTTTTGGAAGATGCCGCGAGGTCAGAATGAGCAGCAGAGCGGTTGCCATAATTATCTCGTGCCCTTGAGGTCAGTGCTGCGAGGCGTTGCGCAAGAATACTTCCAATGTCGGACGTCAGGAAAGTTTGACGACGCTTGAGGGAGGGTGGGTGAGAGGGGGAGGGGTTCTGGAGCAGAGGGCAGGCTGCGGACAGAGTAGGTGGGACGTGTCAACCCAGTCCAGCAGTGGCCAAGATATGGATAAAAGGCTGTCTTCACGACAGCCCACTACACTGGCTGCAGCGGCACAGAGCAGAGCTCACACATCTGGTAAGTCTCTCTATGCTTCCTCCAGCACTGTGCGGTGTGCTGTGCGTATCACTTTCCTCGACGTGACGATCTCCTATCCTCAATGGTACCCTCCTTAAAATCGGTATCTGTGAAAACGAAAGTAGCTACAGGTAGAACCGAGTTTTAATACAATTTTCTCAAATGAAACTTCCTGGCAGATTAAAACTGTGTGCCCGACCGAGACTCGAACTCGGGACCTTTGCCTTTCGCGGGCAAGTGCTCTACCAACTGAGCTACCGAAGCACGACTCACCCCCGGTACTCACAGCTTTACTTCTGCCAGTACCTCGTCTCCTACCTTCCATTCTGGAATTTTCTCTAATGTTTCTACGACCTCTAGCGCAATAGCTCTTGATATGCATTCCGGTATCGGTTCACGTCATCTACTCATTTCGGCAGCTACTCATTGCTACAGCACAGTCTACGTAATGGCGCCACTGGCCACACTAACTACTGTTACATGTTGTGTGCCGCAGAAACAGGTTCCCGAGCGCATGCTACTTTCGATGCAAACTTGTCAGATCCGACAGTAGAAGCAGTAAAGATCTGCTGGAATACTGTACAGTCCTAATACACAGGGTGATTCACAAAGACATGAAAATGTTTGGTTGCGGAGTTACGGCTAGTAAAAATTTTGCCTGAAATTTAGCAACTTCGCAAATATGAAGATATCGCAAAACTGTATGAGGTTAAAGTAAAGCACGATTCCCATTTATTTTGTTGTTATTGGTCTGATGAATCTAATAAAACGTGTCCCAGGCGTGTATCTGCAATAGTTTTCCGGAATATCCACAGAAGTAAAGGCGTAATTTCGTAAAATTTTAAATTTGTTAACTACTTGGCCCAATTTGTTCTTTTTTTTAAATTCCAGACAATTGCAGAAAGTTTTCAACAGACGTTGTAGAGAATTTAATTTTGGAAAAATTGTGGTAAAAGCGTTAACTGCAACTGTATGAATGTGTCACATAATCTGCTTTTATTTATACCACAGCACACGTGACTTCGTATTAAACCGAAAAAAAACGAAGTTCACTGTTAAGAAACTTGTAAAAAGTACATACAATTTCGCAATACAACCACAATCACAATAAATGTTCAAAAACGTCTCCACCGAGTTGAGTGCATTTAGCTCCACGTGTATGAACAGATTTTGTTGCTCGTTTCAGTTTCACAGGGTTGTTCTTAATTTCGTCTATTGCATTCATAATGCGACCAAATAACACTTCACATGTATTTACTTTGTCCTCATACTCTATGCCTTTCATCCATCCCCATAAACAAAAATCCATTGGTGTTAAATCGCGCAATCTGGGTGGCCACTGACGTGTAGCACCACGACCAACCCATTCCTGCGGAAAATGTTCATTTAAATGTGCAGTATCTGCGCTGGTGAAATGTGGAGGCGCGCCGTCATATTGAAACTACATTTGCAATCGCGTAGCAAGCGGAATATCTTCGAGCCAGTGGGGTATTTCTTCTTGAAGGAATTGTAAGTACGACATGCCAGTTAGACGTCCTGGGAAAATGAATGGTCCAATAAAGTGTGTGTTGATTATACCAGACATCAAATTTATGCTGAATCTCTGCTGGAAATTGCGCTGCACTGTTGCTTGTGGGTTTCCTTCAGACCATACGTACTCGTTAAAAAAAAAATTTATACTATCTCGAGTAAACAGTGCCTCATCAATAAATAAAACGTATTTGTGTAACTGTCGATTAGTTTTTAACCAGTTGCAAAACTCCAAGCGAAGGGCAGCATCTCCCGGATGTAAATGATGCACTTTCTGTTTATGGTAGAGACACACATTATTGTACTTCAGTCTACACCATACCTTACATTGTGAAATGCCTAGTCATTGAGAGATACGCCGTGTACCGTACACAGGCTACCTTGAACAGCATCCATAATATCTTCATCATTGTCTTCACGTGTCGAGCTCTCGTAGTAATTATGAACGCTAGGTAGAGTACCTGTCTCCCGTAGCATTCTAAATACTCCACTAATGATTCGTCCATTCGGAATCCTCCGAGATGGATAACGTCTGCGATATTCGTTAATTTCAGCCATAGCATTGCCATCACATTTTCCATAAATAAACACTATATCGGCGTATTCATACGTCGTAAATTTGAAAGGCATCCCTATTTCAGAAATAATCTACGAACTACAAAAATTACTATAAGGTTTTACTTAAATACACTGTTCTTATTGTGTTCTTTGACTGAACAGTACAGGAAACTAACTCGTTTGAAGGTTAGGGAACGACTGAAACAACTCACTAATGGTAACCAACAATGACATAAACGTTTCTACATTCTTAATGAAAAGTAAACAAATTTACTTGTATAACAACCTTTCCTTCTCTGGACGTTCCAATGCAGATACACGCCTGGGTCATGTTTTATTAGATTCAACAGACCAGTAACAACAAGATAAATAGAAATCGTGCTTTAACCTCGTACAGTTTTGCGAGCGTGATTCTTGGCTTATGAGCAGCCGCTCGCCCACGAGACCCAGGTTTTCTCACCGCCCACCTAAGTCATAGTACTTGCCGTGGATTCTATTGCAGTTTGGAATTCCTGTATGATGGTCTGGGCAGATTACGACCCTCTTCAACTGTAGGCGCTCTCTGTCAGTCAACAGACGAGATCGGCCTGTACGCTTTTGTGCTGTATCACATTGGAAATAGTGGACCTAGTGATATTTAGGATTGTGGAAATCTCGCGTGCAGACGTATGACACAAGTGACACCTAATGACCGGGCCACATTCGAAGTCTGTGAGTTTCGCAGAGCGCCCCATTCTACTGTCTCACGGTGACGAATGACTGCAGATGTCGGTCATATGGAGTTCCTGGCAGTAGGTAGCAAACAATGCACCTAATATGAAAAACTTATGTTTATGGGGGTCTCCGGATGCTTTTGTTGTGGGGGAGTCCGGATGCTTTTGTTCTCGTAGTGTTTGCTTATGACCTCCCATTAAACCCCTGGACCCATTTCACCGAAATATGAGAAACAAACAAACTACATGACTGTATGAGCATCATCACTGCTTGTCTTGTAGCCTTCCAGGTCGATAGGAGTGGGAATATGGACCATATCGTATTTTGACAGCTCATGCCATATCAGCTGCTCCATATAATAGGCATGTTGTGTTCATATAGAGGTGGCTGGTCTTAGGAACCTGCTTTGCTGTGATGCCTACTAATCGACTGTACAAAATGGTTTTACAGTGGGTAGGCTGTACTGAACAACAGCGTGTTGGGATCAAGTAGAACTGACCTGGTTTATCGATTTTCTTTGCATGACATCAGGGGCACTGATTGGTTTCAAGTCCCTGATGTGTAAGCTGCAATCCACAATATGTTTGTTGTGGGAATATTATCAGCCTGCTTTATCGACATGTTTAGTAATGGCTACATATGTGGGTGGGCATGGCTGGGGAATTTGTAAATGGATAGAGGAGGGGATGGACTGAGGGAGGGACCAGGAAATGATGGACGGTAAGTGGAGGTAGGGGGAGATGATAGGAGGCGATGGACCGAGAGAGAAGGAGTAGGAGAAGACATAAAGAGAGATGGGAGTGGGAGGAGGTGAACACTGAGTGGCCGGGAGTAGAAGATGAATTAGGAGAGGTGGCTGGGGTAGATGAGTGGGGGATAGGAGGAGATGGGTAGGAGAGATGGGCAGGAGGAGAGGAAAAAATGTAGGGAAGAATAGATGGTTCAAAATGGCTCTAAGCACTATGGGACTTAATATCTGGTTATCAGTCCTGTAGACTTAGCACTACTTAAACCTAACTAACCTAAGAACATCACACCCATCAATGCCCAAGGCATGATTCGAACCTGCGACTGTATCAGCTGCATGGTTCCAGACTGAAGCGCCTAGAACCGCTCGGCCACAGAGGTCAGTGAAGAAGAGATGGGTTTGGAGAAGAGGAGGACAGAAAGGTAGAGAGGTGTAGGAGATAATGGAAAGAGAAACGGTGGCAGGAGGAGATTGATAAGTGAAAGAGGCCAGGAGGAAGTGGATAGGGAAGGATGGGAGATGCAAAGGGAGAGGGTGCAAGAGGAAATGGATATATAGAGGGGGCAGATTTAGATGGAATAACAGATTGGAGGCAGGAAGAGATGGAGAGGGAGAGTGATGGAAAGGCTATGGACAAAGTGGGGAGGAGGATGTGGACAGTGAGAAAAGGGAAAGGAGAAAATGGAGAGAGGGGATGGAGAAGATGGACAGAGTGAGAGGGAGGAGGAGGAAATGTAGAGAGAGAAAATAGAGGAGATAATCAGAGGTAGAGGGAGAATGAGATGAACTGAGACAGGGGTTGCAGGAGCCAGATGGATAGTGTAGGTGAGTAGTTGTAAGATGGAAAATGATGAGGGCATAGGACTGGACAGACAGACAGAGGGGTGAGGAGGAGATGGATGAAGACAGTGTGCAGGCAGAGATGTATGCAATATATGTGCCATACAGGTTTGCAAGTGAAATTGTGGGAACAGTGACATACAACTGATCCTCTAAACTGTACACCCATATCACAGACATTATAGTCAGTAAGATTTTGGAATATACAGGCTGATCCAACTTTATAAAGTACCTTGAATCATCGGCACATGGACAACACTGAGTCAGGAAATATCTTTCTTATGGAAACCTACTGGCTTTTTGTCCACACAAAGTAATTACTGCTATCGACAGAGGACCTGTAGTTGATTCCATAATTCTAGGCCTACAGATAGCTTTTGACACCGTTCCTCACAACCAGCTTCTAATAAAATTACATACCTGTGGAGTATCATCTGTGACTGGATTCGTGAGTTTACGCTATAAAGCTCTCATTATTCATCTCTTGGTGCTCCATCTCTCTTTCCATCCCTCTTTATCTCCATCCATCCCCATCTGCCCCTTTCTCTAGCATTCCCTTCTCTATGTATTTCAACCTCCCCAGACTTGTAGCCCCTATTAAACGTGATGACAAAACAAGCTGATAATACTCCGACAACACACATATAATACTGTGTGGCCTACATGTCAAGGGCTTGAAACCATTTTCTTCTCTTGATTTGTATGTTGTGGTGCTCTGTATGGCGACTGCAGGGTGAACCATCTCAAACTTGCACTGCAAATATTATGGAAATGGGATGTGATATTGACGTGCAGTTTTCACAGAATGAATTGGAAGCCAGAGTCTCGTACTGTTAGTCAATACACAAATTGTAATAATACTTAGAAACTGTGCTGTCGACGGGGGATTCCTATTTTTAGATTTTCAGAAGGCTTTCGACACCGTTCCTCACAAGCTTCTTCCAACCATGCCTATGGAATATCTCCTGAGTTGTGCGACTTGATTCGAGATTTCCTGTCAGAAAGGTCACAGTTTGTAGTAACAGACGGAAAGACATCGAGTAAAACAGAAGTAATATCCGGCGTTCCCCAAGGAAGTGTTATAGGCACTCTATTGTTTCTGATCTGTATTAACGACATCTTCCCCCATGAACCATGGACCTTGCCGTTGGTGGGGAGGCTTGCGTGCCCCGGCGATACAGATGGCCGTACCATAGGTGCAACCACAACGGAGGGGTATCTGTTGAGAGGCCAGACAAACATGTGGTACCTGAAGAGGGGCAGCAGCCTTTTCAGTAGTTGCAGGGGCAACAGTCTGGATGATTGACTGATCTGGCCTTGTAACATTAACCAAAACGGTCTTGCTGTGCTGGTACTGCGAACGGCTGAAAGCAAGGGGAAACTACGGCCGTAATTTTTCCCGAGGACATGCAGATTTACTGTATGATTAAATGATGATGGAGTCCTCTTGGGTAAAATATTCCGGAGGTAAAATAGTCCCCCATTCGGATCTCCGGGCGGGGACTACTCAAGAGGACGTCGTTATCAGGAGAAAGAAAACTGGCATTCTACGGATCGGAGCGTGGAATGTCAGATCCCTTAATCGGGCAGGTAGGTTAGAAAATTTAAAAAGGGAAATGGATAGGTTAAAGTTAGATATAGAGGGAATTAGTGAAACTTCCTGGCAGATTAAAACTGTGTGCCCGACCGAGACTCGAACTCGGGACCTTTGCCTTTCGCGGGCAAGTGCACTTGCCCGCGAAAGGCAAAGGTCCCGAGTTCGAGTCTCGGTCGGGCACACAGTTTTAATCTGCCAGGAAGTTTCATATCAGCGCACACTCCGCTGCAGAGTGAAAATCTCATTCTGGAATTAGTGAAGTTCGGTGGCAGGAGGAACAAGACTTTTGGTCAGGTGATTACAGGGTTATAAATACAAAATCAAATCGGGATAATGCAGGAGTAGGTTTAATAATGAACAAAAAAAATAGGAGTGCAGGTTAGCTACTACAAACAGCATAGTGAACGCATTATTGTGGCCAAGATAGACACAAAGCCCATGCCTACTACAGTAGTACAAGTTTATATGCCAACTAGTTCTGCAGATGATGAAGAAATTGATGAAATGTATGACGAGATAAAAGAAATTATTCAGGTAGTGAAAGGAGACGAAAATTTAATAGTCATGGGTGACTGGAATTCGTCAGTAGGAAAAGGGAGAGAAGGAAACATAGTAGGTGAATATGGATTGGGGGGAAGAAATGAAAGAGGAAGCCGCCTTGTAGAATTTTGCACAGAGCATAACTTAATCATAGCTAACACTTGGTTCAAGAATCATAAAAGAAGGTTGTATACCTGGAAGAATCCTGGAGATACTAAAAGGTATCAGATAGATTATATAATGGTAAGACAGAGATTTAGGAACCAGGTTTTAAATTGTAAGACATTTCCAGGGGCAGATGTGGATACTGACCACAATCCATTGGTTATGAACTTCAGATTGAAACTGAAGAAACTGTAAAAAGGTGGGAATTTAAGGAGATGGGACCTGGATAAACTGAAAGAACCAGAGGTTGTAGAGAGTTTTAGGGAGAGCATAAGGGAACAATTGACAGGAATGGGGGAAAGAAATACAGTAGAAGAAGAATGGGTAGCTCTGAGGGATGAAGTAGTGAAGGCAGCAGACGATCAAGTAGGTAAAAAGACGAGCGCTAATAGAAATCCTTGGGTAACAGAAGAAATATTGAATTTAATTGATGAAAGGAGAAAATATAAAAATGCAGTAAATTAAGCAGGCAAAAATGAATACAAACGTCTCAAAAATGAGATCGACAGGAAGTGCAAAATGGCTAAGCAGGGATGGCTAGAGGACAAATGTAAGGATGTAGAGGCTTGTCTCACTAGGGGTAAGATAGATACTGCCTACAGGAAAATTAAAGAGACCTTTGGAGAGAAGAGAACCACTTGTATGAATATCAAGAGCTCAGATGGCAGCCCAGTTCTAAGCAAAGAAGGGAAGGCAGAAAGGTGGAAGGAGTATATAGAGGGTTTATACAAGGGCGATGTACTTGAGGACAATATTATGGAAATGGAAGAGGATGTAGATGAAGATGAAATGGGAGATAAGATACTGCGTGAAGAGTTTGACAGAGCACTGAAAGACCTGAGTCGAAACAAGGCCCCGGGAGTAGACAACATTCCATTAGAACTACTGATGGCCTTGGGAGAGCCAGTCATGACAAAACTCTACCATCTGGTGAGCAAGATGTATGAGACAGGCGAAATACCCACAGACTTCAAGAAGAATACAATAATTCCAATCCCAAAGAAAGCAGGTGATGACAGATGTGAAAATTACCGAACTATCAGTTTAATAAGTCACAGCTGCAAAATACTAACGCGAATTCTTTACAGACGAATGGAAAAACTGGTAGAAGCGGACCTCGGGGAAGATCCGTTTCGATTCCGTAGAAATGTTGGAACACGTGAGGCAATACTAACCTTACGACTTATCTTAGAAGAAAGATTAAGAAAAGGCAAACCTATGTTTCTAGCATTTGTAGACTTAGAGAAAACTTTTGACAACGTTAACTGGAATACCCTCTTTCAAATTCTGAAGGTGGCAGGGTGTTCAAATGGCTCTAAGCACTATGGGACTCAACTGCTGAGGTCATTAGTCCCCTAGAACTTAGAACTAGTTAAACCTAACTAACCTAAGGACATCACAAACATCCATGCCCGAGGCAGGAATCGAACCTGCGACCGTAGCGGTCTTGCGGTTCCAGACTGCAGCGCCTTTAACCGCACGGCCACTTCGGCCGGCAAGGTGGCAGGGGTAAAATACAAGGAGTGAAAGGCTATTTACAATTTGTTCAGAAACCAGATGGCAGTTATAAGAGTCGAGGGGCATCAAAGGGAAGCAGTGGTTGGGAATGGAGTGAGACAGGGTTGTAGCCTCTCCCCGATGTTATTCAATCTGTATATTGAGCAAGCAGTAAAGGAAACAAAAGAAAAATTCGGAGTAAGTATTAAAATCCATGGAGAAGAAATAAAAACTTAACGGTTCGCCGATGACATTGTAATTCTGTCAGAGACAGCAAAGGACTTGGAAGAGCAGTTGAACGGAATGGACAGTGTCTTGAAAGGAGGATATAAGATGAACATCAACAATAGCAAAACGAGGATAATGGAATGTAGTCAAATTAAATCGGGTGATGCTGTGGGGATTAGATTAGGAAATGAGACACTTAAAGTAGTAAAGGAGTTTTGCTATTTAGGGAGTAAAATAACTGATGACGGTCGAAGTAGAGAGGATATAAAATGTAGACCGGCAATGGCAAGGAAATCGTTTCTGAAGAAGAGAAATTTGTTAACATCGAGTATAGATTTAAGTGTCAGGAAGTCGTTTCTGAAAGTATTTGTATGGAGTGTAGCCATGTATGGAAGTGAAACATGGACGATAACTAGTTTGGACAAGAAGAGAATAGAAGCTTTCGAAATGAGGTGCTACAGAAGAATGCTGAAGATAAGGTGGGTATATCACGTAACTGATGAGGCGGTATTGAACGGGATTGGGGAGAAGAGAAGTTTGTGGCACGACTAGAAGAAGGGATCGGTTGGTAGGACATGTTTTGAGGCATCAAGGTATCACAAATTTAGCATTGGAGGGCAGCGTGGAGGGTAAAAATTGGAGATGGTGACCAAGAGATCAATACACTAAGCAGATTCAGAAGGATGTAGGTTGCCGTAGGTACTGGGAGATGAAGAAGCTTGCACAGGATGGAGTAGCATGGAGAGTTGCATCAAACCAGTCTCAGGACTGAAGACCACAGCAGCAACAATTAACGACATAGGAGACAAATTGAGTAGCCGTCTTAGGATCTTTGCAGAAGATGCTATCGTTTATTGTCTTACAATGTCATCAGATGACCATACCGAATTGCAAAATGATTTAGATAAGATATCCGTGTGGTGCGGAAAATGGGAATCGACACTGAATAAACAAAACTGTGAAGTTATTCTCGTGAGTACTAAAAGAAATCCGCTAAATTTCGATTACGCGATGACTCACACAAATCTGAAGGCTGCAAATTCAATTAAATGCTTAGGGATTACAATTACAAATAACCTAAATTGGAACGAACACATAGATAAGGTTGTGGGTAGAGCAAACCAGAGACTGCGATTCGTTGGCAGAACACTTAGAAGGCGCAACAGGTCCTCTAAAGAGACTGCTTACACCACGCTTGTCCGCCCTATTCTGGAGTATTGCTGAGCGGTGTGGGATCCCCATCATGTGGTACTGACGGATGACACCTGAAAAGTTCAAAGAAGGGCTGCTCGTTTTATATTATCGCGAAATAGGGGAGATAGTGCCACAGAAATGATATGTGAATTGGAGTGGGAATCATTAAAACAAAAATGTTTTTCGTCGCAATGGGATCTTCTTATGAAATTTCAATCATCAGTTTTTTCCTCCGATTACGAAAACATTCTGTTGGCACCCACCTACATAGGGAGAAATGATCATCACTATAAAACAAGAGAAATTAGGGCTCACACAGAAAAATTTAAGTACTGGTTTTTCCCGCGCACCATTCGAGAGTGGAACGGTAGAGAGACATCTTGAAGGTGATTCATTGAACCCTCTGCCAGGCACTTTATTGTGAGTAGCTGAGTAATCACGTAGATGTAGATGTAGATATAGAACCCTGCATAGCATATGGGGCTCTATGTAGAAAAATCCGTTCACAGGGTACGATTTCATTCCTCTGCTGAATGTACCCCACAGCCATTTGGGAAGCTTGAGAAAGGGGTCACATGTTGCCACTGGGCGCGTCCTGTGGAGCAGAGGACACTCAAGTCGCCCTCTTGTGACGCGGTCGCCATGCAGAGCAGACCCTCCTGTATTTGCAGCCTCTTGTCGTAGCTGATCGCACTTTGCCGACTGTTCCGTTCTCTGCTCTCTGGTACCAGAAACCAGCTTTCTCTAAACGCGCGGTACCTTCTTCTCTCTTTCCTGCACCAGTACTTCACTAACAGACTGATGAACGTCCCTCAAATCCAGCCTGGACAAGACCTCGTGTACTCCGTAATTTTCAGAATGTACCAGAATGTTGGTATCTCTGCCAGCGCTCTCGCATTCTTGACACAGTGCACTTCCACAACTGGTGCGATTTGTACAATTATTGTGAACTGGTTTCGACTTTACCACTATACAGGAAACTGGTAACATTCTGTGTAATGCTGTGCAAATGCTTTGTTGTAGATAAAGACAGTGAGTGAGTAATGTATGAGGGAGTGCCTGATTTTCTCTTAATATATGCGAGATGACTCATGTAACATTTTGACCTTGAAAATACACAATGTGATCAAAAGTATTGGGACACCTGGCTGAAAATAACTTACAAGTTCGTGGCCTCTCCATCACTAATGCTGGAATATAATATGGTGTTGGCTCACCCTTTGCCTCGATGACAGCTTGCACACTCGCAGGCATACGTTCAATCAGGTGGTGGAAGGTTTCTTGGGGAATGGCAGCACATTCTTCATGGAGTGCTGCACTGAAGAGAGATATCGATGTTTTTCGGTGATACCTGGCATGATGTCGGTGCTCCAAAACATCCCAAAGGTGTTCCATAGGACCCATATCAGGACTCTGTGCAGGACAGTCCGTTACAGGGATGTTATTGTCTTCTACTGCCGCCTTAGACTCTGCATTATGAACAGGTGCTCGATCGTTTTGAAAGATGCAATAGTCATCACCGAATTGCTCTCTAACAGTGAGAAGCAATGAGATGCTTAAAATATCAATATAGGCCTGTGCTGTGATAGTACCACGCAAAAAACAAGGGGTGCAAGCTCCCTCCATGAAAAACACGACCACACGATAACACCACCGCCTCCGAATTTAATGTTAGCACTACATACGCTGGCAGATGACGATCACTGGACATTCTCGATAACCACACCTGCCATCGGCTGGCCACATTGTGTACCGTGATTCGTCACTCCACGCAACGTTTTTCCACTGTTCAGTCGTCCAATGTTTACGCTCCTTACAGCAAGCGCGGCTTTGTTTGGCATTTACCTGCGTGATGTGTGGCTTACGAGCAGCCGCTCGACCGTGAAATCCAAGTTTTCTCACCTCCTGCCTAACTGTCATAGTAGTTACAGTGGATCCTGATGCAGTTCGGAATTCCTGTGTGATCGTCTGGATAGATGTCTGCTTGTTACACATTACGACCTTCTCCAACTGTCGGCAGTCTGTCAGTCAACAGACGAGATCGGCCTGTACGCTTTTGTGCTGTATTTGGCGCTTCACGTTTCCACCTCACTATCACATGTCAAATAGTGGACCTAGGGATGTGTAGGAGTGTGGAAATCTCGCATACAGACGTATTATAAAAGTGACGTCTAATCGCCAGACGATGTTCGAAGTCCGTGAGTTTTTGTGAATTTTTTGATTAATTTCAGCCAAAATAACAAAGTTGCTCTGTGATATCTGCTGAAGATTGTGAGTATAGTTCTCCAATTACGTGCAGTGTAGCCATTCCGATTTTTATCTTAAATCAGATAGGATTTGATTTTACATTACTAACTTATTTTCTAAGAATATGAGCCTCAATGCAGGTGAAAATAATGAAAATTAAAAACTGTGCAGGCGTTGGAACAATTTACTGTGATTTTCACGTTTTTTTCTCCATTTAGGCGAAGAAAAATACCCGTGAAATCATGACATCTCCTCATAAGTTGGTTCATATAATTAGTAGTTTTATACACAATCATACTATCTCATTTAATAATGATCGATTGAATACTTTTTGAGTTAGACTGCACGCAAATGTGAACAAAGTCATTTAGAGATGAACGCGTTTGAGAAATCAATTCTTGGAAACTGGAAATTCATGGAAGTCAACAATAGTGTAAAATGCTTACCAATTGATCTGCGATTCCAGCGCCATATCGTAATCATTCTTCTTCCTCACAGGCTTCATTTTGCGCTTGCTGCAGTGCTTTCCTAGCTTTCCGACTTTCCTTCGATTCAATGAACTACGTCGATTCTGCCGGCATACGCCTTGGTTACCCATTTATTCGGCATAACTGAAGCTTTACGTGTCTCCTACAATTCCTGCCTCGTTCATGGCCATCAGAAGGGATGAATTTCCTTCATTGAATAAGCCAGCTGCTAAATACGACCCCAAATCAACCACTTTTAATCCGGAGTGCAAGTGTTTGGGAGCTAATCACCAAATACTGGAATTGAAAGTTTCATTAGCATTTTGTGTGTGGCCATCTACACATTTCTCCAGTAATTCATCGCCTGATAAATCTTATATCGGAAGAATTTCCTTCTGTACGAATGCGAATTTTGCTTTGAAATTTTGACAGAGTATTCTTGGATAGGTAGCTTAACGATTTATATTATAAAAACTGGATTTTTCGAACCTCCTAGTGTGGTCTCCCCATTAACCATCGTAATCCAAATTAGGTTATTATATTAATTTAGATTTTCAATCCAGTTTGTTGAAAGTAAATGTACTGTGGAGATGTATTTACTCATAAATTTACAGATTCTCCAGCAGTTGTTTATTTGGCCTGACAGCATTGTCCTTACGTCATGTTCTGCAGAAGCGTTAGTTGGTTCATCTTTATTTTTGTCGCAGTACTCACAGCTGCCGACTATAGCGACTCTCATCCCAGTGCAGGTAAAGATTTTACTTGTGTAAATTGACGTAAGTCTGTATATGATAATGAACAACCAGTTTTAGTAGGTAATGAAAAACATATTCAATATGTTCATTACGTATTTCATATATTTGTGTTTCAGGATTCGATCCTGTACTCACAGTCTACCACTTTGGAACTGACAATCAGGGTAAGTGTCATTATTTTCCATTACTTCCAGAAACTTTTCATGGTTCAAGAAATTCATGCAGTACAAACTTATCCCATTGCTAGGCTTATTTGATGATTTAATAACTGATTTGATTATTATGTGTAAAATCTCTAACTTCACTGAGTTTCTATATTATTACTTTTGCTTTTATAGTCGGTATGAGTTGGAATACAGTTTACATATGTGTTACATACGTGTTGGTAGGCCTTGAGAGTGGTAATCATAGCCTTTTTCTGAATTATTTTCATAAAGGTTTAGTGGTCCCATCTAGATCAATATAACACATGAATAGACGAAGCTAAACAGCATCATTTCACATAAGTAGTCGTGGTATACAGGTATTTGACATGTCTTCCAGGATTACGGCAGTACATTGTACACCGCCTTGCATAAATTTACATTGACTACAGAAAAACCTTCTCACGTTCACAACATTTATGTAACCAATTAAAAACACGAATCTGATAATGGTAATCATCTCAGGAGGTACCCATCAGAAACTGTAATGCTTGTGCTGACTACGTTATATCCCTGTTTCTTATCTGTTTAAATTCATTGAGGTATGGGTTCAAAATTATGGTACGTTTGCTTCCAACGTGTCCCTTCATCAGTGGCAGAATTTTTAAATTAATAGTGGATGTCATCATTGTGGTTCAGCTGAACATTTGCTTTCATGTAAAACAGAGTTCCATAGAACCTTCACATGGGCACAAACAGTAAATTTTAAAGGAGTGTTAAGTATTCCCATCTATATAGATGACTTGTAGCACTTACTCCTTCAATTTATTTTGAACAACATACTAGTTTCTATTTTCTTGGAAATAATGGTTATTTTAGGAAGGCAGGTATGCCTGTAAGAACCAGTTACGTGGCACATGCTACAACTATAGCAGTAGCATTATGATTCTCTTGTTAGTAACATTACTAAATCAATAATAAACCAAAACCCGTCGAGTTACCTCTTCACAGTGTGAGATATGTAATGTTCCCTATTACGATTGTCATCTGAGTGAATGTCCATCAAATTATTGCTATTTACTTTCTGTAACACTACGTTACAGAAAGTAACTACAAGTTGGTCTACATTTTCGTAGCAGTATGTAGTTGACATGTACACTGTCTCAAAGGAACCACATGGTAAACAAAATGTCATTCAAGAATGGGACGTAATTGATGTCTGTAGATCATAAATTTTAAGTAACCACGTTGGTGTCGTCTGTAAGCATTAATTTAATTTCACACCTAATTAACGCCTGCTGTGTGCAGATTGTTACCAGAAATTCGAAGCATAAGGGGACGCTAGGCTATACAAAAATGTAACTCCTTGTCCTGATGCCACAGAAACTTCCTGTGATGAGACAAGGTTTTAGCCGGTTAACTGATGAGTTACTGATTTTATAATTGCTAATAGCAGGTTGAACAGCACAAAGGCTTTAGTCAAATCACACAAGGTATTTACAGAAAAACAATTTCTGTGTCAACGCTCTAAGGTATACACAAATACAAAGATAGGAATATTCCTCTGAAAGCCAAATTATTTTTATTCCTAATTGCACAGCATTCAATACATTTGATTGTATGAATTAATTATTTTAATAATTTGAGGTTCTCCACATTTGTAACATCCAATTAGAGTTCCCTGGAATTTTGTGCAGGGCACCTTTTTCTAATGAGTTCATATGATGGTGTATTTCATTTTGATAAGACAAATACTGTGGTGAAGTGTTGCATTAAAACATGAGTGAAATCTATGTATTCCATCTAGTTCCCCAGAGTAGGTTTTCAGCTGTTTACATGATGTACTGCCACATCATGTGATGCTTATTTCTGAAGAAAGGATGGTTTGGTTGAGTTACCCAGTGGTTACAGACAGGTGACCCATAACTTTCATGTAAAATATTGGGAGTTAGTTGTTGTAGGAATACACTGCAAGTCTAATGTCAGTGACATTTGAGCATCTCATGTACATGTACCTGGTCAGTTTGTGTCATTTACCTTCTGCCTAGTCTGATGCACTGTCGCGACTTCCTCCCTGTACCAACCTCTTACCTTCAGAGTAGAACGGGTTATATCACGTTCCATGTTGAAAATTCATACCAGGACGTAATATCTTAGAAATATTTTCCTTATGTTTGGTTGTAGTAGACACCTTCGACGGAGGAAAGCCATCTTTCCCTCTGTATGTCTGCCTCTTAAATCCGCCTTACTTTGTCCTTCATCTGTAATTTTGCTTTCAAGGAAGCAAAATTCCTTCATCTATTTTGTGATCCCAGACTTTGACGTTAAATTTAACGCTAATCTCATTTCTGGTATTCTTCATTATTTTAATCTTTCATTTGTTCACACTAAGTACATATTTGCATTCATTTGACTCCCCATTCCATACAACAGACCTTATAATTCTTCCTGGTCTTCACTGACAGTAATGTTTTAAGCGAATCTTCCCCATGGCACTTTATAACCATGACTGTTAATCCAACTCCTACATTTGTCTTTTATTTTCATTACGGTTTCCTAAATGTACAGATTAGACAGTGGGGGAGAAACACCGTTTCACTACCTTACACCCTCATTAAGCACATCTCTTTTCTCATAGTCTTCCGTTCTTATAGCTTCTTTTGTGTTCCTATACATATTATTGTATACCCAAATTTCCGCGTATTTCTAGTCATATCACGCTGTAGAACGCTTTTCCTAGGTCGAAGAATTCTATACAAGTATCCTGATTCTTCTTAACTCTTGCATACATTACCAAGTGGAATGCAGCACTTGTCGTCTGGGTTCTGTCGTGTTTCCTATGCACCTACGCTACATCTGTTCTCCAGAACAGAGCTTTCTTTGTGGACCAAAGTCTCCTCCAGCCACTCACCCTCCCACAGATGCAAGACTCTTAAGCTCAACATCGAGGTGATAGCATACAGGAGGATGGCACACTGTAATACTTGAGAATCGAGACAATCCTCTTGGCTGCCAGATCTGTCCTTTCGTTCCTCACAATTCCGATGTGTCCTGGTACCCAGCGAAAGGACACCTAAATCCCCAGTCGTTGTAGATGAAGGAGGGACTAGCTTTCCTGTTGAGTACAAAAGTTTCACAGAGTGAAGGGAACTTAGAAAATTGGATGAGACAAGAAATTTATCACTGGAAGAACGTCTCACCTACTCCATGACCGCAAGATCGCATAAAATTCTGCATAAAAGACGGTAAACGCTTAACGCAGTATGATCTTGAGGGCAAGATCTGTCAAAAAAAACAGAGCAACCAACAGGATCCCCCTGTAGCGATACATGCATAAAAACAGCTATATTGTTGTGGTGCCCAGGTAAAATGTCAGAAAATATGTCATTAAAAGCGGAAGCAGGTGTGTAATCTCTCTTGTAGCGCCCCAAATCTAAAATCACTCTGGGTCTCTCCAGTAACCAAGGCAGTTAAAACGCTGGGTTTGGGGCAGTACTGGCTCCACACTGAGGGACTCCAGCACATGGTGCACGTGGATCGCAAATGGCGTTGTGGCTCTTCAACGGTTCGAAATAAGGGGGATGAGCAACATTATAGAGTGTGGGTGAAGTTGGAGCTGTGAGGAACTTGCATGCCTGATGCACTAGGTGGAGCTGCTGGTGACCCCCCAGCCTCAGCACATAGGCTGGGTATGGGACTGGCCCTATAGCGACCTGTGGCCAACTGGAGTCCCTCAAGGTGGACAGTGTCAATTCAAATCGAAAGGCCTCGCCAATGCATAAACCATGCACCCATAGTCCACCCATGAACGCATGAAAGCTGTATAAAACTTCAATGCTCAGATACACATTGCTGCGGATCAATGCAAGTTCTTTAGCTGTCAGAATCTACATTCCTAAATCAATAGCTAGGGTCCGGGGTCTCTCCCAGGAATGCTGGTCCCCATGTACCACAATGCATCCCTTGTGCACCAGCTCTCATCTGTGACAAGATTTTAGCTGATATTCCTGATGAAAACCTCCAATAGAATCTTCTGAACCTCAAAGATCCATTGCTCATCTCATGACTTCCTATCATTCGAGCTTCTGAGCAGGCTGCCACAGCAGCAGCTTTTATCGAAGACCCAACTCTGGTATTTGCCACATAACCCAAATTGGAAGCTATGCAACATTGGTTGTAGCCCAAGTCTGGAAAAGTCCTCAATGCCATTTCCACAAGGTGAATTGTGTTACTAGGTGTTAGTGTGCCCACAAAGCTGAAATTTGCCACACCTCCACTTCTATGTCTGTGGACTGGTGACTGGGCGACACCAAGGAATATTCTTCCCAGCCATATTTTACAGAAGCGACACTGGTACAGGCTATACTCTTGCAGTCTACTCAGTTGCTTTCTATACAAGCTAAGTTGTAACGCAAGCCAGTCAGATTCCAGACTGACACTGAGTCATTAGCTACAGTAATCGACTGGGCTACACAAGCCATTAAGTCTCCTCCAGGCACCGCTTCACAACAAAGTTATGTAGTTATAGTAACAACACCATTTCTGTTACAGGACATATCTGTTAGAGGCCTTTTCTATAGCAAACGCTACTGTGGCGCCTCAGTAGCTCCAGCTTGGATTCTGAAGGTTGTGGCCCCTTATATCTCAAACCTATCCAGCATAGACTTATTCCATGCCTTGGGGCTTGAGTTCTGCGCCACCTCTGATGCAGTCCAAGCCCTGGGCCTCTTCCTACACCACCTACATCTTGGTTAAATTAGGACCAGTGTTCTGCCAGTGAGCATCCTGGGATTCCATATATACCTTACACCTACTGCAGCTCCAAAATTATTTAAGGTCTGTAGCGTCGAGTTTGCATACCAGGATAAGCATCAACAGGACTTGCAACATCTTCAGGATGAGGGCATCTTCATCCCAGTAACACACAGCCAATGGGCCCTTCCAATTTCACTGTGGAGAAACCATCAGGCGCTGGCTGCATTTGTGGTGACTTCCAGGACACTGTGAATGCCCAGTCTGTAGTCGTCAGGTATACCACTCCCATGCTTCAGGACACTGTTTACATCTCGCGGGGTCTATGGTATTTGCCAAAAATGACCTTCATTATGCTTATTTGCCAAAAATTACCTTCATGATGCTTATCTCCACCTCGCACTGCGTAACGGCTCCCAGGAGACTGTAATCATAACCATCATAGCCACTCCTTTTGGATTGCTCCAATACACATAGCTTCCGTTTGACATCGCCGAAGTTACATCATTTTTTTGGAGGTACTATGTTGTTATTGTGGTCTTCAGTCCTGAGACTGGTTTGATGCATCTCTCCATGCTACTCTACCCTGTGCAAGCTTCTTCATCTCCCAGTACTTACTGCAACCTCCATCCTTCTGAATCTGCTTCGTGTATTCATCTCTTGGTCTCCCTCTACGATTTTTACCCGCCACACTGCCCTCCAATGCTAAATTTGTGATCTCCTGATGCCACAGAACATGTCCTACCAACCAGTCCTTTCTTCTTGTCAAGTTGTGCCACAAACTCGTCTTCTCCCCAATTCTGTTCAATACTTTCTCATTAGTTATGTGATCTTCCCATGTTCAGCATTCTTCTGTAGCACTACATTTCGAAAACTTCTATTCTCTTCTTGTCCAAACTATTTATCGTCCATGTTTCAATTCCATACATGGCCACACTCCATACAAATACTTTCAGAAACGACTTCCTGACACTTATATCAATTCTCGATGTTAACAAATTTCTCTTCTTCACAAACGCTTTCCTTGCCATTGCCAGTCTACATTTTATATCCTCTCTACTTCGACCATCATCAGTTATTTTTCTCCCCAAATAGTAAAACTCCTTTACTACTTTAAGCGTCTCATTTCCTATTCTAATTCCCTCAGCATCACCCGACTGAATTCGACTAAATTCAATTATCCTCGATTTGCTTTTGTTGATGTTCATCTTATATCCTCCTTTCAAGACACTGTCCATTCCGTTCAACTGCTCTTCCAAATCCTTTGCTGTCTCTGACAGAATTACAACGTCATCGGCGAACCTCGAAGTTTTTATTTCTTCTCCATGGATTTTAATACCTACTCCGAATTTTTCTTTTGTTTCCTTTACTGCTTGCTCAATATACAGATTTAATAACATCACGAAGAGGCTACAAACATGTCTCACTCCCTTCCCAACAACTGCTTCCCTTTTGTGCCCCTCGACTCTTATAACAGCCTTCTGGTTCCTGTACAAATTGTACAGCCTTTCGCTCCCTGTATTTTACCCCTGCCACCTTTAGAATTTGATACAGAGTATTCCAGTTAACATTGTCAAAAGCTTTCTCTAAGTCCACAAATGCTAGAAACGTAGGTTTGCCTTTCTTCTAAGATAAGTCATAAGGTCAGTATTGCCTCACATGTTCTAACATTTCTATGGAATCCCAACTGATCTTCCCCGAGATCGGCTTCTACCAGTTTTCCCATTCGCCTGTAAAGAATTCGTGTTAGTATTTTGCAGCTGTGACTTATTAAACTGATAGTTCGGTAATTTTCACATCTGGCAACAAGTGCTTTCTTTGGGATTGGAATTATTATATTCTTCTTGAAGTCTGAGGGTATTTAGCCTGTCTCATACATCTTGCTCACCAGATGGTAGAGTTTTGTAAGGACTGGCTCTCCCAAGGCCGTCAGTAGTTCTAATGGAATGTTGTCTACTCCTGGGGCCTTGTTTCGACCCCAGGTCTTTCAGTGCTCTGTCAAACTTTTCACGCAGTATCGTGCCTCTCATTTCATCCTCATCTACATCCTCTTCCATTTCCATAATATTGTCCTCAAGTACATCGCCCTTATATAGACCCTCTATATACTCCTTCCACCTTTCTGCTTTCCCTTCTCTGCCTAGAACTGGATTTCCATCTGAGCTCTTGATATTCATACAAGTGGCTCTCTTTTCTCCAAAGGTCTCTTTAATTTTCCTGTAGGCAGTATCTGTCTTACCCCTAGTGAGATAAGCCTCTACATCCTTACGTTTGTCCTCTAGCCATCCCTGCTTAGCCATTTTGCGCTTCCTGTCGATCTCATTTTTGAGACGTTTGTATTCCTTTTTGACTGCTGCATTTACTGCATTTTTATATTTTCTCCTTTCATCTATTAAATTGAATATGTCTTCTGTTGCCCAAGGATTTCTACTAGCCCTCGTCTTTTTAACTACTTGATTCTCTGCTGGCTTCACTACTTCGTCCCTCAGAGCTGCCCATTCTTCTTCTACTGTATTTCTTTCCCCCATTCCCGTCAATTATTCCCTTATGCCGTCCCTGAAGCTCTGTACAAACTCTGGTTTAGTCGGTTTATCCAGGTCCCATCTCCTTAAATTCCCTCCTTTTTGCAGTTTCTTCAGTTTCAATCTACAGTTTATAACGTATAGATTGTGGTCAGTCCATATCCTCCCCTGGAAATGTATTACAATTTAAAACCTGGTTCCTAAATCTCTGCCTTGCCATTATATAACCTATCTGATACCTCCTAGCACCTCCAGGATTATTCCATGTTTCTAACCTTCTTTTATGATTCTTGAACCAAGTGTTAGCTATGATTAAGTTATGCACTGTGCAAAATTCTACCAGACAGCTTCCTCTTTCATTTCCAATCCCCAATTCACATTCACCTTCTATGTTACCTTCTCTCCCTTTTCCTATTCTCGAATACCATTCACCTGTGACTATTAAATTTTAGTCTCCCTTCACTACCTCAATAATTTCTTTTATCTCATCATACATTTCATCAATTTCTTCATCATCTGCGGAGCTAGTTGGCATATAAACTTGTACTACTGTAGTAGGCATGGGCTGCATGTCTATCTTGGCCACAATAATGCTTTCACTACGCTGTTTGTAGTAGCTTACCTGCACTCCTATTTTTTTTATTCATTATTAAACCAACTCCTGCATTACCCCTCTTTGATTTTGTATTTATAACCCTGAATTCACCTGACCAAAAGTCTTGATCCTCCTGCCACCGAACTTCACTAATTCCCACTATATCTAACTTTAACCTATCCATTTCCCTGTTTAAATTCTCTAATCAGCCTGCCCTATTAAGGGATCTGACATTCCGCACTCCGATCTGTAGAACGCCAATTTTCTTTCTTCTGATAACGACGTCCTCTTGAGTAGTCCCTGCTCGGAGATCTGAATGGGGGACTATTTTACCTCTGGAATATTTTACCCAAGAGGACGCCATCATCAGTTAACCATACAGTAAAGCTGCATGCCCTCGGGCAAAATTACAGCTCTAGTTTCCCATTGCTTTCAGCTGTTCACGGTACCAGCACAGCAAGGCCGTTTTGGTTAGTGTTACAAGGCCAGATCAGTCAGTCATCCAGACTGTTGCCCCTGCAAGTACTGAAAAGGCTGCTGCCCCTCTTCAGGAACTACACATTTGTCTGGCCTCTCAACAGATACCCCTCCATTGTGTTTGCACGTATGGTATGGCCATCTGTATTGCTGAGGCCCACAAGCCTCCCTACCAACAACAAGGTCCATGGTTTACAGGGGGGCGGGGATGAGCAACACTTAAAGGACGTCTCAGGGACCGTGAGCTACCTTGACAATTTTCTGGTTGTTGGAAAGTATACAGCTGATGTTGGTCTTCTCCCCATTCACAGAAGCTTACCTTCGTTGTTATCTTGGCCAATGTTCTTTTTCCATCCACCAGGTCGAATATTTAGGACACATCTTCAGGACATCAGGCATATGGCTTACACCACATTGTGTGCCTGCCATCCAAAAATTACTGGCCTCGATAGATGCATTCCAGCCGAAGTCTAAGTCAGCCAAACTGCTATAGACCATTCATGCCTCATGCTTCAGCGATTCTGGCACCACTCACTCTGTAACAGAGTTCCCTGGAAGTGGCCATCCTAATGTAATAAGGTGTTCCAAAACCTGAAGAAGGCCCTCTTCGACCGACTTGTCTCATGGTATACAATCCAACGAAACCATTGGTATTAGTGGCTGATGCTGACTGCCACACTTTTGTCCCATATTGAGAATGGCATGGAACGACCCACAGCATTTGTATCCAAGACACTTACAGCAGGACAGAGGAACCACATAGAAAAGGGGGCTTTGGTCATCATCTTTGGCAGCAAACGCTTCCATGCCTACATCTATAGCCGCCGCTTCACACTCATGACAGATCATAAGCCTCTAATGAGACTCTTCAAGTATTCAGCAACTTTCCACTGTGGGCTCTGTTTCTCTCAGGATATGCCTATGGTATCCAGTATCACCGTAATGCCGCCAATGCCAATATCCTATCGCGATTTCATGTCAGCCAGAACCCAGAATTTCATGAGGGTCCAGAAGTCTGTTTTCATGAGGAGAGTGAGACTGCCATCACCAAAGACCTATCTTCCAATTGATGCACGCCTTGTGGGATAACACACAGTGACAGGCCATGTCCTCCAGGAGGTTTTGCATTATACAACAGAAAGATGGCCTGCAGACAAAGTAATCTCTCATGTACCCAGACCTCCAAGCCTTCTGTAGCACGCAGCAAAAGTCTTTATCCTTGCATCACATTGCGCTGATAAAGGTCGCAATGGGCCACGCTCAGGTCCTCATTCCCAGAACCCTATGGAATTGGGAAGTCATTTTTACTCTCCTAGCAATACATCCACTGGAAGGGTATGGAGACAATGCGAGAATGGTGAAAGAGTGCCTCACATGTCAAAACAAGCAAGCTGTGCCCCCCTGTCAGTATTTTCCATCGCATCCTATGGTGACTCATTGGTCCTGTCTTCATTTGGACTTTGCTGGCCCATTCCTTGGATCTGTGTGGCGTCTGAATTTGAACGTGAGCAGTGGGTTCTCCTTTGTGTTTTTCATGCCATTCACAACCTCAGTGAAGACGATCCAAATTGTTGCATGGTTGTTCGCCCTTAAAGGTGTCCCACAAGCCTTGGTCACTGACAATGGCCCCAATTATCATCAGCAGAATTCTGATTCTTGCTGTTCAATTTAGTTTCATCAGTCCACATGGCCAACCTCATAAATTACCATTTTCCCTAGAATCAGAACAGCCCCATACCTTCTTGGATCAATGGATGGTGTAGGTTTTCTTTGCAGGATCCAGTGCAGCTGTAGACACCCTCCCTTTATTCTCCATTTGATTGGGCAGGCAATGTTTGAATTTCAGTTGCTGTGAAGAGGCTGTCGCTGCTGGCATATCCATGAAGTATGGGCCCATCATGGATCCAAACCACTAATGGGTGCCATAACTCCTTCTTGCACTCCAGACGCCTTTAATGCGACTCTCTTTGCGCCATCTACCATTTCCCCCACCCAAGACCTCCTGTGGGCAGCCACAATTCGTCACGCTCTCATCCCATATGAATAGAAGTGGATCCAGCCCCCCCCCCCCCCCTTCCCCAGAATGGTGAATGCTCCAACACGGTCCAGGCCTCCAGGGCCTGCTGTGGCCTAGATGCACTTTTGGGGGAGAAGGGCGGGCAGCGACAACATGAATTACGGTTGAACCATGTATGTCACAGAATGCAACGCTCATACAGTCCATAGCTGCCACGCAAGATTTTCAGAAGGCGCACTAAGAACTACAGACCAATAGATATCTCGACAGGCAAAAGTAAGAGGTCGGTGGCCTTATCGCAAGACCGTGCCCGTATCCGGTCACGAGTTAGAACGGGACAGCACGGTTCTTCCTGGAGAATAACTATTTAAGGAAACCCAGGGATCACTGTGGACAGTTCCCATCGACGAGAGTTGGCTGATTCATGCTATTGTCTATACGCCATCGATGACGACAATGTAGCGGCGAGAAGTAGGCTTCTGATAGCTCTCACCGAGTGTTGGTCATTTCAATGTTTAGTTCCGGCTCCAGGGATTTAGGTGGAGCCAAATCCACAGAGTTGAATTTTGTTCGGAAACGCAGGGGAGGTATAGTCAGATTGTAATTATAAATTGTGACAAACAGTTAATTTGCCTTTCGAACGGACAATAATGAAACTAAGAAAATTTTTTGCTTCAACTGGGATACTCAATAACGAAAAACAGATGGATTTTGCAGAAATTATGAGCTCCACAGTGAGAATAAACAGCTAAAGGGTAGTTCTGTTGCATGAATGCATAAACCCCACAGGAATTCCCCCACATAGATGCAGCACAGTCATAGGCCTGTCCTCTGAAACATGCTTTATAACTGCACGAAAGTTACCCATGTACTTGTCATCTTGTTTGTCAACTTCAGTAGGGTCTAAGTCATTAAGCGGGCCTTAATGCAATCTCCTGACATCCACAGATAATCACCCACCTGTTCCACCAAGCCTTGGTCCTGGCGATGTTTCATATCTCTTGCCTTGTTCATCATCATGTGAACAAAATTTTGACCATGAATTGGAGTAGCTACATAGTAAGTACTGCACGCCTGGATGTTGAAATATTGAAGAGCATTACTTCTACACCAGAAACTTGGAGTTTTCCAGGGCTGTAACATTTTGATTACTACCTTTACCAGACTTGTCATAGCGAAATACAGACGGTACTTACGGAAGACACCGTCCTCTTTGGCAGAGTATACTAAATAAAGTTGAATGTACGATATTGGCAAATTTGCAAAGTGAGGGGAAATATATAAATTGCATTAGGCACAGAAAAGTTTTGGAATTGTTGTAGCTTCATGTGGTAATCAAATTTTTTGATACTTAGCGATCAAATACTTATCTCATAGTTACAGCCCAATCGTGTATTGTCTCCACGCAGCCAAACATTACTATTTCCAGTCAATGATCGGCTCAATTGGACCAGAGGACCCAGTCCCCTCCATGCAAACACAGTCCACACCAGTATGAAGCTAGCACCAGCTTGCACTGTGTCTTGTTGACAGCTTGGGCCTGGACTTCGTGATCCAATCAGACCACCGTCTTCCAGTCGTCTAGGGTCCAACCAATGTTATCACGGGCACAGGAGAGGGGCTACAGGGAAAGTCGTGCTGTTATGCAAATGCACTCACGTTGGTCACCTGCTGTCATAGCCCATTAACGTAAGTTCGCTGCACTGTCCTAAGAGATGCGTTTATCGTATGTCTCACATTGATTTTTGCGGTTGTTTCGCGTAGTGTTCCTTGCCTCTTAGAACTGACAAACGCCGCTGCTCTCGGCCCCTAAATGAACGCCGTCGGCCACTGTCTTGTTTGTGGTGAGAGGTACTCTCGGCATACTCTTGACGCCGTGGATCTCCAAATATTGAATTGTCTGACGATTTCCGAAATGTAATGTCCCATTTGTCTACCACCTCCTTCTAATCAGCGTTCAAAGTTTATTAATCCCCGTCGTGTGGCTATAATCAAGCTGGAAACCTTTTCATGTGAATCACCTGAATACAATCGACAGCTCGGCCAATAAACTGCCGCTTCATACCTTTTGTATGCCGGACTACCGCCATAGGTGAAAGTGCATACCGCTATCCCATGATTTTGCTACCTCTGTGTGGATGTGGCAGCAGGCATCTCTCGTAGTTTGATTCTCGAACTTCAACCGTGGACTTCCTCTGGTATTTTTCTGATGATATATATATGTCCATTGCACCTAAACAGATAATCAACAAACCCCTTCTAGCCAGCATTATTTTGTTGATTTCGTTGTTTGTTATCTTATTAGTCCCTTTGACTTTTCACGGTGTGCCTTTAACAGCACATTTCAAAAGTATTCCGTTTTTCAGTTCCGTATATCACAGAGTCCAGGTCTCACATTTACAAGATGCAACACTACAAACACGCTTTTGGAAGCATTTTTCTGGTGTGTTACCAGTCAGTTTTAGAGGCTAACATCTTTTTTCCAGGTTTTGTTCTGATTCTTACTTTTTCCTCGCTCGTTACACCTCCAGCGATTTTATTTCCTAAATAAGCAACAAGGTGTCAGAGTACGTGGCCATCCACGACAGGTACTCGGACGCTGATTTGTCGTCGTTTTGTCACAAACCATTAGTAATACAGTTTCGTCATGACTTTGTCCACCTCATTTAAGGTGGAATCTAAGATGTGCTGGATCAAATGGTGTCGTTAAGGATATGTGGGTATTCACGTGACTCATTATTTTGACACAGGAAGAATGTCGTATTGTTGTGCTGACTTGTGAAGAGCAATATTCCTACTAGGAGTACTATGTGGGTCATTTTTGACCCACGTTACCCGCCTCTATAATCATCGCACGACCAAACGCTCCCGTGACTTTCAATCATTTATGGGATTGTACAACTTACCAAAATTTCATCCCCCCTAGCTCACTCACCTAGAAGTACGAAAAATTTATCTATTATACCAGTAGTACGATGTGGGTCATTTTTGACCCATACCTATTTAACGCACAGTTTGATATCAGTAATACCGGTTTTCTGTCACTAAATATGATCTGGGCACGCCTCGACGTTATTCGCGAGCTGTTAGGGTACATTATACTTTGGGCCAAAAAGAACGTTAAATACAAATTATTCGGTTGTCGAATGATACTTTATATCAGCGAGGCTTTCCGTTTTCTATGGACTGGCGACGTGCAGACCTACGCGAAGTAACACTGCAAAACTACAAAATAACATGTGACATATTACACTTCATTATTTTCATCGTGGCAGTGACAGTATAACAGAGGTAGTGGCGGAGGACATACGTTGCCATATGTAATTTTATTTATATTCGAAACAGGCTTATGCCTCTTGAAACTATTTTATTGGTCTTGACACAGCTGCTGGTCTAAGAGATTATTCATTTATTTGTGTGTATGAGTTCTGAAGAAGGCTATATTATTATAGCAGAAACCACGGTCCAGATTTAAAAGAAACAAAATTTAGTGCAACTGTGGGCTGTTTTTCATTCGAGACAACATATTATACAGTGCAGAATCCCAACGCCCCTCCTACACTACTGTCTGGAGCACTGCTAACAGTTCTCTTACACTACAGCAGATGTCAGTCGCGTCGCCCTTATGGAACGTCACGACTGACAGCTTCCTCACCTCCATTAAACAGGCAGATGAGCGCTGAAGTGGAGACGACACACTGTATGCAACACACTCACAAGTCAGGCGACCATCTTCTCACAGATTACGATGGGAAAACGTAAAAGATATCCGTATCCTGAGTAACATGCATGCTGGATGTCAGAAGAATGAGAATTCTGAGAAGTAACTTCCAGAAACAGTGAAGTTTTATAATGACACTAAGGATGGAGTCGATGTTTTTGACCAAATCGCTAGATACTACAGTCTCCGAGTTGTTACACAACGATGCTCTGTAAGTGTCTTTTACTTGACCTCGCCATGATTAACGCTCGCACAATTTTTAAGTTATGTACCTCTCAGAAGATTTCCGGTCGGGACCTTATCCTCAGAGTAGCAGATGACCTCGCTGCCTCTTACATACTGCAGACAAAAGTCAGTCTCCCCTTACAGCCACTCGATACTGCCAATGGCCAATAAGGAATTAGAAGGTCTTCTCAAATTCAGGTTTCCTGCAGACAACAAAACAATAAAGGGAAATAAAACGTCAAGTGCAACAAGTACGTGTGCAAAAGATGCCGAGCAAAAACTGTTGTCGGCTTTCTGAATCGCTGAGTAGGCAATTCTGTCACGTCCTTTTTCTTAAATATACTTAAATATCTGTAATTATAGGCTGAAGTTATTTGTTCTTATGTTTTATTTCCTTCATTGCAATAACTACAAAAAATGCAGAGCATTTTAGTCACCTACTGCTTTTCAGAATGTTTCACAAATATTTGGTGCTTATCTTATTCTTCTATAAAAGGAAAAATACTATTAATACTCACATAAACAATATGTTTTGATTCTGTTTCAATCTTTTTATAAAGAAAAACATTACAACATCGCTTTACCAAATTTACGAAAGATTGTGGAATTTCTTCTGTAACATTTAAAATAAAATAAAATGTTTACTTAGAGAAAATTTATATTTGACCACGTACTGTTCATTTTAGAGACGTATTGTCAACATGAAGACGCTTAAAATACCACCCAAACACGAACAAAATGGTGGTTTTCTACTGCGGGTCAAAAATGACCCACATGGTACTACCAGGGGTTTGGCGAAATCTGGTTCTTTTAGTGTTAGGAAGTGATGGTTGACGCAGATCCAGTTGTGGCTCAAGCATGTTCTCACACGGAGGGTGCTGTGCAAGGGGGAGGGTCTACTCAGTGACGCTGTGTTTCAGAATCGCCCACATCAGGACAGGTCCAGGAGGTGAAAGAGGCTGCAGCTGTGGACCTGGGCACCCTGCTGGACGCTGGAGACAGCGCCGTGGTGACTCTGGTGGCGGGCGACACCCGTCTGGCGGCGCACAGGGCCGTCCTGGCCGCCAGGAGTCCCGTGTTCGCCGCTGTTTTCAGCCACGGCACGCTGGAGGCCGCTGTCCCAGACGTGGGGGGCCCGCTGCTGCGCCACCTCGTGGCCTACATGTATACCCTGCAGGCCCCGCAGCTGGCCAGAATGGACCCCCAGCTGCTGGTCGCGGCTGATAAGTACGGCTTGTCAGGCCTGAAGGCACAGTGCGAGCAGCAGTTGGCTGCACAGCTGTCTGTTGAGACTGCGGTGGCCACAGCTGTGCTCGCTATTCGGAACTCCTATAGCACCCTTAAGAAGGCCGCCGCCGCCTTCATAAAGACTCATATTATGTACGTGATGGCCACGAAGGGCTGGGCAGATGCGCTACATTGTCAGCCTGAAGATCTGATTGAAGTGCTCAAGCTGCTGTCTGAGCCACCAGCGGAAACCAGGTAAATACAAGAGAAGCTACATGTCTACGTTGTCCAGTCCTGTGTAGTTCTGTGTGTGTGCGTGTATTTCCAGCTCCTTTACGTGTATCTGTGCAGCAAAATACACCATCACTGACATACATTTTCTGATATCTCGCGATGCTTTCATTGATTTCTCATGTTAGTTTAATGTTGTTGTTGTGGTCTTCAGTCCAGAGACTGGTTCGAAGGAGCTCTCCATGCTACTCTATCCTGTGCAAGCTTTTTCATCTCCCAGTACCTACTGCAACCAACATCCTTCTGAACCAGCTTAATATATTCATGTCTGGGTCTCCCTCCACAGTTTTAACCCCCCACGCTGCCCTGCAATACTAAATCAGTGACCCCTTGATGCCTCAGAATATGTCCAACCAACGGATCCCTTCCTTCAGTCAAGTGCTACAAATTCCTCTTCTCCCCAATTCTATTCAGTATATCCTCATTATTTCTGTGATCTACCAATCTAATCTCCAGCATTTTTCTGTAGCACCACATTTCGAAAGCTTCTATTCTTTTCTTGTCTAAACTATTTATCACCCATCTTTCACTTCCATACATGGCTACACTCCATACAAATACGTTCAGAAAAGGCTTCCTGACGCTTGAATCTATACTCGATGTTAACAAATATCTCTTCTTCAGAAACGCTTTCCTTGCCACTGCTGGTCTACATTTTATATGCCCTCTACTTCGACCATCATTAGCTACTTTGCTCCCCAAATAGCAAAACTCATCTACTACTTTAAGTTTGTCATTTCCTGATCTAATTCCCTCAGCATCACCTGATTTAATTGAACTACATTTCATTATCCGCCTTTTGCTTTTGTTGATGTCCATCTTATATCCTCCTTTCAAGACACTGTCCTTTTCTTTCAACTGCTCTTCCAGGTCCTTTGCTGTCTGTGACAGAATTGCAATGTCGTCGCCAAACCTCAGAGTCTTTATTTCATCTCAATGGATTTTAATTCCTACTCTTAATTTTTCTTTTTTTTTCCTTTACTGCTTGCTCTATATATAGATTGAATAACATCAGGGATACGCTACGGCCCTGTCTCAGTCCCTTCCCAAACACTGCTTTCCTGTCAAGCCTGTCTATTGTTATAGCTGCCATCTGGTTTCTGTACTAATTGTAAATAGCCTTTCGCTCCCTCTATTTGACCCCTGCCACCTTCAAAATTTGAAAAAGAGTATTCCAGTCAACATTCTCAAAAGCTTTCTCTATGTCCGCTAATGTTACAAACGTAGGTTTACCTACCGTTAATCTATCTTATAAGTTGTAGGGTCAGTATTGCCTCACATCTTGCAACATTTCTATTGAATCCAAACTGGTCTTCCCCATGCTCGCTTTCTACCATTTCCATTCGTCTGTAAAGAATTCGTGTTTATTATTATTCTGCTGTTACCTGTTAAACTGATAGTTCAGTAATATTCACACCTGTTAGAATTAAAGAAGTACTAGATCCAACTGGGTTTATTACCGGATAGGTTAGGTTTAAAAAATCACTGGAGAACTTAATTATTCGTAGATTTATAAATGGTTTTATCATTATTTGCGGCCATTAGATGTGCTGCCTTATAGGTTCTGGTGTAAAGTATCTAAATAAGCGGTATATTGCTGTGAAGAGGGTAGGAGCTGTATCAGCAGTGGGGTGGACACAGTGATGTGCTGCTCACAACAGATGTACACCAGACACAACGATGTGTAGTGTCAGCAGCCATGGCAGCGACCTGCAGGCTTTATTCTGTGTGCTGTGCAATTCACCAAAATCTCTTTACTCAATATTACATATATTGTTGTCTGCTGTCTCTTCTGGTGTTCACAATGAGATACTTACAACTGACATATGCTGCATAAAGGAAGGATGGCGTTGATCAACAAGCGTGTAGTCCGGCGTTAACACCGGGAACTCTGCAGCGCAGTTCAAAGAGATCAGAAAAGAATTTAAAACTTTCCATCTCTGATGTTGTCATGACATAAAAATTAAACCTTGGAAAAAAATAGGTGCTGTACAGAAGACGGTCAGACTGATCACTATTTCCACACCACTACTGCAGTTTGATTTATATGTTTCTCCTTCACTTTCTATGTTCATTTCTGAAATATACCTACGGTTCACAGAACAAACTTTGTTTGTTCTCCCCAAGTAGTAGAGTGTTATTAGATACAGGTCTTAAGATGTATGCTAGAATCCAAGAAGACGGGTGCGGTGCTGAATCGAATCATGAGGAAGACATCCGTTTCAGGACGTGACACAAGTACGTCTGCAGGAAGCTGTAGGTACTTACTCCTCAAACAGTCTGCGGCCACTTCAGGAGACAACAGACCAGTCTCCGCAACCCTGAAAGATCCACAAAATGCGCACATCCACACAACGCTTCCCATTTCCTTTCGCCTTGTGTTCCGTTGTTCCAAAGTATATGTGCTGTAATTTGGACATTCCCATTCTCTAGCACATTAGGAGAGGTGGTTTTATTAGTCAAAACACTGTATGTGCTTCTTGGTGGAACATCTGTCAGTTGTCTACCAACCTGGCAACCTTGTTTGTGGTTCTCTATGCTGTTTCTAAATGCTGCCCAAAGAACTTCACAGTGTTAGGACATTCCCTAGCCTATACATTGCAATTACTGATACACCTCCCACAATATGAGTATTCATAAGACCTTTTGTCTCACTATCATTTTCTATATGCTGTATCACTTAACAAATGCACCATAAAATCCTAATGCCCAATAGTTCACACATATTTGCTTTTTGCAGATGTTTTGTGTGTGTGTGTGTGTGTGTGTGTGTGTGTGTGTGTGTGTGTGTACAGTAGGTTCAGAAATTTCCTTTAGAGACTTATATGATTTGTAGAGGGGAGTGAGTACTGGAATCCATGTCCAGAAACAAACCGTTTCCCTCCTACGACGGTTTCAGTTCAGATGTTTAACTCATCCACTTCTGCTTGAGCAGCTGAGTTAGGTGTGATGCAGTACAGTTACTAGATAACAATTCGAAAGAAACACAACGAAAGATTCCTTTATCAGCTAAGCCTCCTTGTTTGTATTATCACTTAAACATTACGTGTTCACATTACTCCAAAACAAAAGATCAAGCTAGCATACTGTACATGCAGAAGGTAATGTTTAAGTGTTAATGCAAACAGATGTGTGGAACTGATAAATGGATGCTTAGCTGTGTTTACTTTCGGACTGTTACCTAATAACTGTATTACATCATGCCTAATTCACTTCTTGAAGCAGAAGTGAATGATTTAAACACGTGAACTCAAACTGTCGTAGAATGCATGCAATACATTTCCAGACGGAGTTCCTGTTCAACATATTACGTTCTCTGCCCCCTCTACAAGTCCTAGTAGTTTGTAAAGAGAATTTCCGAACACCCTATGTATGCTTCCATCACTGATAGAGTTTCCACTCATCGACCTGTATCTTCTCCTCACTTGTAGCAACCACAGCTTACTTTAGTCACATTTAATGACTGATAATGATTTAATGCGTATTTACACAACATTGCATTGTCTCCTGTGTTATGTAACCCATGTATCCTTAATTTAAATCCAACTCTTTCCTTCGTTCTACAGGAAATCTTCTTATCACAGTCTGATAGAACTGTATATATATGGAATATAAGAATTAAACATAATTTCTATTTTCATTCGAATAACAACTTCTGACTACATATCACGCATAAGTGTATGTGTAGAATGCTTCTGTTTGCCTTTTTTATCTTACTCATTGCTCATTGTTCGCTAGTTTATTGAGAGTGCTCGTTGGCCAATGTGAAACAAATATATTTACTTGCCTATTTTGGTGACAGTTAAACGTATTAAGGGAATAGCTGCACAGTATCACACATCTGTATCCCTTGCTTCTCTAAATTTCTTTTGGTGCACAGTTCAGAATCTGCTCTTCTGTAATTTACCAGCTGCGCATCCTACAGCCAAGTCCCTAACAGCTACCGATACAATCTGATGATAATGGTACAAGTTGTACATGTAAAGATTATTTCCATTTTTATTTCTGTGGGAATGTTGTTTTTATGTATTCAAACTACGCTGATGACTAGTTGTCGTATCAGTTCAACCTAAATGTTGACCTTAGCATGTACCTTTTATTTGTACTTTAATTTATTCAGCCTGTTGTTTGCTAAGCGATGCTACTAGTGTGGGGGCTAAACCGATTAGCACAGGGGTAAGTCCTTCGTCCCAGAGGACCCACTACTGATGTTGAAAGTGTGTGTTCTATTAGTTGTGTCTGGACAAGTTCTCAGCAGCATTGCTACCCTCTGTCCTCCGTGTGACTACACCCTGTGTCTCTGCACAGCACTCCAGCCACTGGAGACAACGAGGTCACCCCCACCAGTCAGCTGCACATGGGCCACAAAAACTGCAGCAGGGCCCCTGTTCCAGCTGCAAAGCACACAGCTACCTGCCCCACTCCCACATTTGACGATGCTTCCGTCTCTTTCCTGAGGTGAGTACTGTCGCTATACATGCACGATTTCCACATTCATCATACCACTTATGAGGGCGTTAGCCAAGTGATCTTATCCAAAAACAGAATCTCACTTTATTGTATTTTTCGATAAAATAGAAGTTACAATTGTCAAGAAACGGCATTTTATTTGTTAATTTTTGATGTTTGTGTAAGCATGTATCATAGTGTTTCTCGAGATATTTTTCTGGGAACAGAGTGTGAATTACAACCTGTTCAGACCACAGTTGGTCCATCCATGCAATTATTTGACAAAGGTACCATAAACAACTTTTACTCTCCAAATGTAGTGAATGGTCTGTCAGGTGAAAGTTATCTTATCAGTGGTGGTTTCCCATCTCCTAAAGTAAATTTCTATAAAATTGGTGTTACAGCTACATTTATGCATTATAACTAAAAATATTACTTTAATGCGAATAAATAATTATGTACAAGTTAGTTATGGTCGTCAAAAGGAAATGATGATGGGTCATTATGAAGGAAAAGACGTAAAACTAATATCCATCAGCAGAATAAGGTTATGGAATGTTGTAGAGTGAAGCTAGTTGGTCATCCTATCAAACGACCTCACTTGACTCAAGCTTTCAGCTGTCAGTTTTATTTCCATGTTTGTTTTGCAGAAACTATAATTGCGTTTGACAGTATATGCCCGAATAGCACCATTGGATGAATGGCGTCTGTAAGAGACGGAAGTTCAGTCTGCCACGAGAGCTGAATATGAGATCGTCTGGCAGTAGTCCTTGGAAATCATTTGTTTGGAACATCAGCCTAAATGAAACTTTAAGTCACACGTGCAGTCGTGTGGTGAGGCAGCCTAGTAGTAAAGGCGACTGCTTGTGATGAGCGAGAAGTCCGTATTCGACAGCCAGTATGGGACAAATTTTCGGTGGTCACTACATAATGGTCAAGATGGCTGCTCGTGCTAATCAGGCAATCCTGCTGCGCGTGTGGTCGGGTGGAGTCGTGTGTAGTGGCGTATGACGTCTTCTGTAAACAAATCCCTGCAATTGACGGTGTTTCACAGGTGTTATGGGTACAGATCTTGATTCAGCATTGGGAAATTTCTGCGAAAATGCATCCTGATATCGACTTATCTTTACGCAAATCGATTGTCGGTGGTAGCAGATAATGGTAGTTGACTTCACGAAAAACTGTGAGTGCACATTGCATTACATTTGTTACGTATTTAAAGACCTGCTACCTGACATTTTAAAAAGCATGTCGTGCATTATACAATTTTACATATAATACTGCATTGTTCTACATCACTAGTAAAATTAGTTTTGAGCTATAAAAGGAGGGTAATAACAATGAATTACAAAGTAAATTACATTGGTTGTAGGAAATAGAGTATTAATAAATGATAGTAATTTATAACAGAAAATAGAAACATAGGAAAGGAATGATCTCCGAATATCATTTTACTTTTAAAACAAAATATAACATATAAATTATGATTTGTGTGCTTGCCATTCCATGTGGGAGGGCCTTGGCAGAAACGTTACTAAATGAAATATATCATGAGTGACTGCGAGTGTATTTGTTTATACTGTCTATGGAGTAGTGACACTTATTAGATCTTATCTAGGGTGTACTATTGCACTAGTTGTGTTGCAATGGCTAGATGTAGTTACCCATATACATGTCGTATGTGTGCTGTTATCTTGTATGTTTGTGAGCATGATGTTTTTATCTTTAAGCAGTGTCATAGGCTGGAGTGGAACCACAGAACTTAAACTTGAAGATTTGCCTCACCATATAGCATATTCCTTAGATGTAATGAGTGTCTCAGTTCTTCAATTAGTCGTTTTCCTTCCCGTTTTTAACTGTTGTATTGAAAATTCATATCAGGTAAATGAAAAAATCACATGCGATGCCTCCTTTCTGATAGTTATCTTTTTTTGTCTGTTTTAGCTATTGAACCTCTTATAATATGATGTTATTGCTGTGCTTGTGTCATTTTCTGTGCCCGCATCTACATCAATGTCTGTGATGTGTCTGAGTTTGTGTCCTCCCAAGGATCGTGTTGTTGTGGTTGTTATGTGCTTGTCTGAGATCTGCCATATGAGTTCCCTCGTCTGTAGATTTCGTGCAGTGTTCTTGAAACATTAACAGTTGCGTTGCTTAGAGCACACTATTTGTGTGGGTCTCGTAGCATTTCTTTGATGTCGTTATGCTCTGTTACAGATCTTATATGTGTGAGGGTGTTGAATGTAATGTCACATGTTCAGGAGACCTATATGCCCCACACGTGCATGTAGTACTTTAGCTAAGGCCCACTCCGTTCAAGCCCAGTCGCAATGTGAACAATGGCATGGGTGGATCCGTATGCTTGTGATGAAGCTGTACCTGTAAATTGTGGAAGACGGAGAAAACACGATGACCTTTGTCGGTCATCTCCCAGCCCATTTTTCAGGTGTCAAGGTGGCAGTTATTTAATTGACTCATGTCTACAATGTTTTCTCCTGTTATTCGTGGAATCTTGTAGTGTGTACCCCTCTTGACCCAGCACACCACCGCTCTGTGGTAGATAATGACGTCAATGCGGCAAGACCCCAGATCCACACACAAGGCTTCTACTGACGTGGTGCCAAAAGCACGCAGCATTCTGAGTAGCATGCTCCTCTGTCCTAGCCTCACTGTGCTTCTATAGGCCACTGGACACAGGCAGTGTGTTTATGCACCTGCTGCGAAGCATAGTAAGGCTTCCAAGAAAGCTGTGTCATATGTTTGTAGCGCATGCACAGGGCCATGTACTGATTTCATTGCCAATGCACTTACTGTTAAAGTCAAAGACAATGAATTTTGCACGTGAACAATGCGTATACATGCCCACAATTAGCAACAATGACAGTGTTCAACATGCCTTCTTAATATAATTAAGGTGTAATACAATAAGATATTGTGTGACATAAGAATTTCTTTATTATTCAAGGGGATAATATATGGGAGCGAAAGAACTTTTGTAAAGTATATATTTTGGTACAAAGTCCGTAAGTGAATTTAAGGAAACACAACGCCTGCTCCACAGAGATTCCAGTACTTCGTGCTTTGGTGAACCAGGACAGTCAGCCATGGGCATGCATAAACTGTGGATCCAATTTACATTTAAAAGCCTCGTACGCCATAGGTGGACTATACACACACAGTAATACGTAATCATGGAAGACAGAACACTTATTCTGAAGTTACATCACGAACTGGAAACTGACAAGCATTTGCCAAATGTCGTGCATGAAAGTAATGCAGGTGATGTAACACAAAAAGAGGTGCATGCTAACAGCCAACGAGAAGAAAGAATCGAAAAAATTATTAAAGAGACAGACCACAGCGAGAATCTGTAGAAATGCCAGGTACCTCTCTGCTTGAGGTGACAAGCAAACATGCACACCGCAAAACATACGATATTGTTAAACACAGTGTACATACTGTCGAGGAAATACTTTAAAATATATTGTATGTAGTATATTCAAAATTAGTGGAATTTCGGTAAAGTACGTAACAGAAAAGGAATTATACCAATTTATAGAGTTACGAAAGCTTGAGGGACGCAGTCCCAATAAAATATCAAAAAGCGATGAGGGAACTACTTGAGAAGGAAACAAATGTTAGAACAGAACACAAAACAAATTACGACAGAATTTAAAAGAATGGTCGAGAATTGTGTTAGTAAGTACATCAAGAAGAGAGCAGAACGTGTGTCGAGGAAGACTTTTGTTATGCATGATTCCAATAATGTACAGGTAGATGAAAGTTAAGACCTTTCTCGCTGACAGCTGTGCGAACGCGTAAAACACCTTACATAAAAGATCACAAGCTATGAAAGACTAAGTGCCTACGAATGATAACCTCAGAAACGGAGAGGCTTCGAACGTGCCAGTGTCTTCGGCATCTAGAGAAAGTGGCTGGAAATCAGTGAAACCAAGAGCAGATAGTGATGTGTCGAGCGCCCACAACTCATCTCAGAACACCGAGGTCAGAGGTTTGTACAGCAGGGCAAGTGGTGATTTGTTGCAGATCTGGCGACACAGTATAATTCTGGTGCCGGCACAAGTGGTTCGCAGGACAAAGCTTGACACAAGTTGTTGAATGTGAATATTCATACTATATGACCTGAAACAAGTTTGCCTGTGGACAGAATTAAAGCATCATTGTTGGATCTTGTCCTCTCGTCTCGTGTAGGGTGCCTAATGGATGCTTCGTTCTCAGAATGCTATACAACAATTCAAGCAAATAACTTTAATAGTTTTACTTCGTTAAAGCAGATTGACAATACTTAACTTTAATGTAAAAAGGAGTCGCAAGCGATGGGCGAAATGCAATATAAATTAGTCTAGTGCAATATGCAATGTTCAGGCAAGTATGTCTCTCAGTTTGTTGATCACAAATATCAGTTCTCGTAGCAGTCTCTGCTAGGCCATGCTAATGCTGTCCACTAATGTCTGGCCGAGGCTGGCAGGAGCGGCGCCTATATTCATTTCTTGCAGTTGTCACTCCAGTCATGGTGCGGTCCTAATCAGTGCACCATTGGCCCATGTCGTTTCACTGCCTTCTCTGGTCTTGCGTTCTTTGTCTTCGTTCTGGCGCCAGTGGTTACACCAGAACAGTCATTACCACTGTAGTGGGAGCAGGCTCATCGAGACTGGACAGTGGATCACTAGAAACGTATGGTCTGGTAGGATGAATCATGTTCTTTTGGTTACATTATGCTGATGGCAATCTCCAGACATGCCATCATCCAGGTGAATAGTTACCCAAAAGATGCACAACATATATGCTGGACAGTGAGAGCTGGACTATGGGGTGGGTGTAATCATCTGGGCTTACATGACATCTGTAACCGATGCCACCATGACAGCTGAGGATTACCTGTACACTAATGCAGATAACCTGTACATTTTCACGCTTTATGTCTTCCTCAACGACGATGACCCTGTCACGAAGAGAGGATTGTGGTACAGTGAGTGGAGGAGAATGATACTGAACTCGTCTTGTCTCGTCCACATAATTTGCATGGTGTCAACCTGATGGAACACATCTGGCTCGCTATCAGACGGCACCTCCACTCTTACAAAACAATAGTCCATAATTTTCGAGAGCACAGTGTTGTGTAAATGTAGAGATAACACACACATAAATTTAATCAGAATTATGCACAGGAAGGCTAAATAAGGGTGACAGTTATACTGAATCTTCTGCAAGGTTCGCAGAAGAGCTTCTGTAAAGTTTGGAATGTAGGAGACGAGGTACTGGTAGAAGTAAAGCTGTGAGGACGAGGCGTGAGTCGTGCTCGGGTAGCTCAGTTGGTAGAGCACTTGCCCGCGAAAGGCAAAGGTCCCGAGTTCGAGTCTCGGTCCGGCACACAGTTTTAATCTGCCAGGAAGTTTCATTAACAACCTTGCTTGATTATAGCCATATATATATATATATATATATATATATATATATATATATATATATATAAACACAAATTTACGTAAGTCAGAGCTTCCAGATGAGCAGGAATTCCTTATGCAATTGACTACTTCTTACCACGAGGAAAAAGGAATTTTTTCTTCTTTCTTAGAGTACCTTTTACATGTGAGTCTAGTAATACTAGTTATGGCAGGCGAGAAAATGAATCAGGTCTTAGTGCCCTGCATTTTAAACAGTACAACCATTGGTGCCTTAGACTTTCACAGACATAGCAGAGGCTAACAGTCGAATAAACCCGCAGGTGGCCGGCCGCGGTGGCCGAACGGTACTTGGCACTTCAGTCCGGAACCGCGCGACTGCTATGATCGCAGGCTCGAATCCTGCCTCGGGCATGGATGTGTGTGATGTCCTTAGGTTAGTTAGGTTTAAGTAGTTCTACGTTCTAGGGGATTGATATCAGATGCTAAGTCTCACAGTGCTTCTTCATGCCGCAACTGCCAACTCTCCACAAGAGCCCATACAGCCACATCTTAAACCGACGCGAACAGTCCACTTTTCCCCTTTCCCTCTAGAGGGAGACACCGAAGCCTTCAATTGCGACAACGGCGCCACCGCCAGAAAACGGAGGGCAACTGCTTGACGCTACGTGCTGTGGAGCGCGTTTCAAAGCTAACTTTACCATGGGTCACCAGTGGTCCTAACACCACCAGTCCCTAGCAGTTCCAGGTCTGAGGACGAGGGGCAGATTGTAGAATCGCTCAAGGTCCTATATCGTGCTGACGCTTCAGACGCAAGTCCTGGATACCAGCACTCATGGTCACACTGAGGCATAAACTGTCTCCTTGATCCCTTCATGTGTTCCCAAATGACTGACAACCTATTGCTCCAGTGGAACTGTGGCGGTTTTTTCTCCCACCTCGCTGAATCATGACAACTTTTAAGCATTAGACTTGCGTTTTGCATTGCTTTTCAAGAAACGTTGTTTCCTGTGATTTGGACCCCAGCTCTTTGTGCCTGACAGGGGTACTACAAAAATTGTACTGACTGTGACAGACTGCGAGGTGGAGTCTGCATCTATGTCTATGTCTGTAGCGAACCTATTCCCCCTTGAAACACTTTTGGAAACTGTGAGGACAATGCAGGAAATTACCATCAGCAAGATATAAGTCCCTCCAGACGGTGAAGTGTTGCACCATGTATTAGCTGCACTAATTTCTCATCTCTCGCCTCCACCCCCACTTTTCCTACTTCTGGGTGATTTTAATGCCCCTAACTTTGTTTGATGATGGCGTCCTCTTGGGTAAAATATTCCGGAGGTAAAATAGTCCCCCATTCGGATCTCCGGGCGGGGACTACTCAAGAGGACGTCGTTATCAGGAGGAAGAAAACTGGCGTTCTACGGATTGGAGTGTGGAATGTCAGATCCCTTAATCAGGCAGGTAGATTAGAAAATTTAAAAAGGGAAATGGATAGGTTAAAGTTAGATATAGTGGGAATTAGTGAAGTTCAGTGGCAGGAGGAACAAGACTTTTGGTCAGGTGATTACAGGGTTATAAATACAAAATCAAATAGGGGTAATGCAGGAGTAGGTTTAATAATGAATAAAAAAATAGGAGTGCGGGTTAGCTACTACAAACAGCATAGTGAACGCAATATTGTGGCCAAGATAGACACAAAGCCCATGCCTACTACAGTAGTACAAGTTTATATGCCAACTAGCTCTGCAGATGGTGAAGAAATTGATGAAATGTATGACGAGATAAAAGAAATTATTCAGGTAGTGAAGGGAGACGAAAATTTAATAGTCATGGGTGACTGGAATTCGTCAGTAGGAAAAGGGAGAGAAGGAAACATAGTAGGTGAATATGGGTTGGGGAGAAGAAATGAAAGAGGAAGCTGCCTTGTAGAATTTTGCACAGAGCACAACTTAATCATAGCTAACACTTGGTTCAAGAATCATGAAAGAAGGTTATATACCTGGAAGAATCCTGGAGATACTAAAAGGTATCAGATAGATTATATAATGGTAAGACAGAGATTTAGGAACCAGGTTTTAAATTGTAAGACATTTCCAGGAGAAGATGTGGATTCTGACCACAACCTATTGGTTATGAACTGCAGATTGAAACTGAAGAAACTGCAAAAAGGTGGGAATTTAAGGAGATGGGACCTGGATAAACTGAAAGAACCAGAGGTTGTAGAGAGTTTCAGGGAGAGCATAAGGGAACAATTGACAGGAATGGGGGAAAGAAATACAGTAGAAGAAGAATGGGTAGCTCTGAGGGATGAAGTAGTGAAGGCAGCAGACGACCAAGTAGGTAAAAAGACGTGGGCTAGTAGAAATCCTTGGGTAACAGAAGAGATATTGAATTTAATTGATGAAAGGAGAAAATATAAAAATGCAGTAAATGAAGCAGGCAAAAAGGAATACAAACGTATCAAAAATGAGATCGACAGGAAGTGTAAAATGGCTAAGCAGGGATGGCTAGAGGACAAATGTAAGGATGTAGAGGCCTGTCTCACTAGGGGTAATATAGATACTGCCTACAGGAAAATTAAAGAGACCTTTGGAGAGAAGAGAGCCACTTGTATGAATATCAAGAGCTCAGATGGCAACCCAGTTCTAAGCAAAGAAGGGAAGGCAGAAAGGTGGAAGGAGTATTAGAGGGTTTATACAAGGGCGATGTACTTGAGGACAATATTATGGAAATGGAAGAGGATGTAGATGAAGACGAAATGGGAGATAAGATACTGCGTGAAGAGTTTGACAGAGCTCTGAAAGACCTGAGTCGAAACAAGGCCCCGGGAGTAGATAACATTCCATTAGAACTACTGATGGCCTTGGGCGAGCCAGTCATGACAAAACTCTACCATCTGGTGAGCAAGATGTATGAGACAGGCGAAATACCCTCAGACTTCAAGAAGAATATAATAATTCCAATCCCAAAGAAAGCAGGTGTTGACAGATGTGAAAATTACCGAACTATCAGTTTAATAAGTCACAGCTGCAAAATACTAACGCGAATTCTTTACAGACGAATGGAAAAACTGGTAGAAGCCGACCTCAGGGAAGATCAGTTTGGATTCCGTAGAAATGTTGGAACACGTGAGGGAATACTAACCTTACGACTTATCTTAGAAGAAAAGATTAAGAAAAGGCAAAACCTACGTTTCTAGCATTTGTAGACTTAGAGAAAGCTTTTGACAATGTTAACTGGAATACTCTCTTTCAAATTTTGAAGGTGGCAGGGGTAAAATACAGGGAGCGAAAGGCTATTTACAATTTATACAGAAACCAGATGGCAGTTATAGGAGTCGAGTGGCATGAAAGGGAAGTAGTGGTTGGGAAAGGAGTGAGACAGGGTTGTAGCCTCTCCCCGATGTTATTCAATCTGTATATTGAGCAAGCAGTAAAGGAAACAAAAGAAAAATTCGGAGTAGGTATTAAAATTCATGGAGAAGAAGTAAAAACTTTGAGGTTCGCCGATGACATTATAATTCTGTCAGAGACAGCAAAGGACTTGGAAATGCAGTTGAACGGAATGGACAGTATCTTGAAAGCAGGATATAAGATGAACATCAACAAAAGCAAAATGAGGATAATGGAATGTAGTCAAATTAAATCGGGTGAGGCTGAGGGAATTAGATTAGGAAATGAGACACTTAAAGTAGTAAAGGAGTTTTGCTATTTAGGGAGGAAAATAACTAATGATGGTCGAAGTAGAGAGGATATAAAATGTAGACTGGCAATGGCAAGGAAATCGTTTCTGAAGAAGAGAAATTTGTTAACATCGAGAATTGATATAAGTGTCAGGAAGTCGTTTCTGAAAGTATTTGTATGGAGTGTAGCCATGTATGGAAGTGAAACATGGACGATAACTAGTTTGGACAAGAAGAGAATAGAAGCTTTCGAAATGTGGTGCTACAGAAGAATGCTGAAGAGAAGGTGGGTAGATAACGTAACTAATGAGGAGGTATTGAATAGGATTGGGGAGAAGAGAAGTTTGTGGCACAACTTGACTAGAAGAAGGGATCGGTTGGTAGGACATGTTTTGAGGCATCAAGGGATCACAAATTTAGCATTGGACGGCAGCGTGGAGGGTAAAAGTCGTAAAGGGAGACCAAGAGATGAATACACTGAGCAGATTCAGAAGGATGTAGGTTGCAGTAGGTACTGGGAGATGAAGAAGCTTGCACAGGATAGAGTAGCATGGAGAGCTGCATCAAACCAGTCTCAGGACTGAAGACCACAACAACGACAACCTTGTTTGGGGTGGAACCAAGATTGCTGGTGTGGTAAGACTGTCGAGGATCTACTAACTCACCTCGGCTTTTGCCTCCTCATTACAGGTGCCCCCATTCACTTTAGTGTGGCATCTGACACATACTGAGCCATTGATCCCTTGGTTTGCTGTCCTGGTCTGCTCCTTTATATCCACTGGAGATCTCATGGCAACTTGTGTGGTAGTGACCACTTTCCACTCTTTCTGTCCCTACCCCAGCATCGCCTGGACACTTGCCCATATGGGCTCTTACCAAGGCTGAATGGGATGCTTTCAAGGGCACTACAACTGTTGAATCTCCTTTGCATGGTACCACCATTACTACCATTGTTGCCCAAGCTGAATCTTGAATCCCTTGTTCCTCAGGTTGTCCCAGTGTTAGTCAGTGCCTTGGTGGTCACTCAAAATCGCTGTGGCCATTAGAGACTGTAGGTGGGCCCTTCAACATCATAAGCGCCATTGATTTCTAGAGCACCTCATTGCCCTCAAAATGCATTGTGTCCAGGTCTGTCAGATCATTGAATGATGGGACTATTGGGAACGATACATCTCCACCACTGGCACAAAAACCTCTCCTTCCCAGGTCTGGACCAAGCTCAGATGCCTTTACAGATATGAGACTCCTTCAGGTATACATGGAATTTCGACAGATGGAGCTGTATATGCCGATCCACATGTAATTGCAGAATGTCTTGTGGATCATTATCTTCGCATCTCTGCATCTGACAATTAAATCGTGGTGAAACGACAATTCCTATCTCTCGCTCCACACCAATCCGAGACATATAGTGCTCCCTTCAGTGAGTGGGAATTGCTCAGGACCCTTGCCGATTCTCCTGACTCAACCCCTGGGGCAGACTACATCCATTCCCAAAAGCTTAAATGTCTGTGAGTGGATTATCAGCGCCACTTCCTTGCCATCATCAACTGAATCTTGAGCGATGGCGACTCCCCATCGCACTGCCAGTTAAGTATGATCATCCCAGTGCTAAAGCCTGGTAAGAACCTGCTAGATTTGGGCTGTTATCGTCCTATCAGCCTCACCAACGTTCTGTGCAAGCTGCTTGAATGTATGGTGAGCTGGCCGTTGTGTTGGCTCCTCAAGTCTCAGCGTCTTCTGGCTCCCTCCCAGGGCGGTTTTTGGCGAGTTCGCTCCACCACTGACAACTTACTCTACCCGGAGACTGCCATCTGATTGGCCTTCTCCTGGCGTCAGCACCTGATTTCCGCCTTTTTTGGTCTGACGAAAGCCTACAATATCACCTGGCGACACCACATCCTCTCTATTCTGCGTGAGTGGTGTCTTTGGGGCCCGCTCCCGATTTTTATACGGAACTTTTTGTCGCTACGCATTTCTGAGCTCGAGCTGGTGCCTCACACTGTTCGCTTCACACCCAAGAGAATGGGGTCCCAAATGGCTGAGTCCTGAGCGTTCCAATCTTTTTAATCATCGTTAATGGTCCTCAATATCTCCCCACCTATATGCAGATGATTTTTGTATTTCCCTTTGCTCCTCTTCTGTTGGTGGCTGAACGTCGACTGCTGGAAGTCATACAAAAGGTGTAGCAGTGGGTCCTCACTCACAGGTTTCAGTTTTCAGCTGCCAAGACTTGTGTCATGCCCTTCTGTTTTTGTTGTACTGCCATCTCCATCAGGAACTTTACCTTGATGACCAACTACTTAATGTAGTGGAGACGTTCTGCTTTTTGGGACTGGTCTTTTATACTTTTTTAACTTGGCTTCCCCATCTTCGTCAGCTTAACAAAATGTGCTGGCAGCATGTTAATGTTATTCAATGCCTGCACAACAACGAATTGGGTGCTGATCGCCCTACACTGCTGCAGCTGTGCAAAGCACTTTGCAGTCCCTTCTTTCCTATGGATGCCTGGTGTGTGGTTCTGCTTTGCCCTCAGCATTCCAACTGCTGGACTCTATACACCACTGTGCGACAGGAGCTTCCTAAACCAGCGTCCTAATAAAGGCTGGTGTTCCTCCATTGCGAATTAGGTGACAGCAGTTGCTTGCGAACTATACTGCCCATATTCATTATTCGCCTTACCATTCAAATTATGATCTCCTTTCCCTAATATGGCTACCCATCCCTGACAACAGCAGCGCAGATTGGGGACGCCAATTGCAGTTTGTGTTTGCTTCTTACTGATCTCGACACTTTCCTTCTATCACTTTTCTATGTGTTCACTTCGTGGTCCATACCACAGCCACTGGTTCGTCTGGACCTATGGCAAAGCCCAAAAGGCTCAGTTCCACCTGTGGCCTCCATGGCAGTTTTTCTCTATTCTTGGTGAGTTCCAGGACTCAGAAACAGTCTACACAGATGGCTCAATGGCTCTTGTTGGCTTCGCTTATGCTCACGTTGGACATGCTGAACAGAGCTCCTAGCTGGATTGCTTCAGTGTTTTCACTGCACAGTTGGTAGTTATCTCTCGCACTCTTCAGCATATCCATTCCTGCACAGGTGAGTCCTTCGTCATCTCTAGTGACTCTTTAAGTAGCATACAAGCTCTCAATCAGTGCTTCCCTCACCACCCTTTGCTGTTAACTATCCAGCAGTCCGTTTGTGCCCTCGGCGACAGCGGACATTCAGTGACCTACATTAGGACCCCAGGACATGCTGGGATCCTGGACAGTGAACTTGCTGTCAGGTTGACCAAACATGCTACCAGTAAACCAACTCTGGAGATCTTCCCACTGGAGACTGATCTCCAGTTGGTCTTATGCTGTAAAGTTTTCAGGATCTGGGATGCTGAATGACACACGGTCAGTACACCAAATAAACTATGTGTTGTCAAGGAGAATACGAATCTGTGATAATCATCCATGCATGCTACTCGCAGGGAGTCTGTTGTACTTTGCTAACCCCACATCGGCCGCACCTGGCATACTCATAGACACCTCCTCCGTCGCTAGGACGTACCTCAGTGTTGCTGTAGGTCCCACTTGACTGTCGTCCTCATCTCAGTGGACTGCCTTAGTTTAGTTGCTCTGCAGTGGACTTTTAACCTTCCCATAACACTGTTAACGGTGTTGGGAGTCAATGTCTTAACGGTTGACATCATCGTTTTACGTTTTATTTGTGAGGGGAATTTTTATCACACAATCTACCTTTATTTTAACTCTTCCTCACTCTTTCTTTGCTGTTTTTTAGCCTTGGTGTACGTATTTTCCCTGTCCAAGTTCGTCTAGCCTTGTCTTTAAGGCTGGAGGTTTTAGTGTGTTGCAGAGTGGCTCGCTCTTCCTTTATTTCTGTCGTGATCACCCAGTCCTGGCCATCTGCTATGTTATGCTGATACCATACACTGTTTTTTCTTTTAGTTTACGTTTTCCCCTTTTGTTAGCCTTTTTTGTTTTCTTCTTCAGTGTAATTTCGAGTCAGTCTTTCTCCTTTTACTTTCCCGAAATCGTTTTGGTAATGTTTTTAACCCGAGAGCTGTTTGAATGTTGGGAAAGGAACAGATGACAGCGTAGTTTGACCCCTTTACTCCCCACACCAACCAACCAACTAAAACTGCTTCTCATAAAGAATCGAGCTCAATGCAGTTTTCGTAGTACTATAGCTGGGAACATGTCAGATATATTGCCAGAATGTACATATATATTTTATATCAGACCTCAGCTTGTAAATCACATCCAGCGAAAATGATAGTTGGGTTTGACAATGCATATGACTGAGTGAAAAACAATTTTTAATATGACTGTGAGCAAAATGCGATTTAACAGATGAATGAGTAACATGATATACAGTGTTATAATTAAGGAGGCATCCACAGTCATCGTTAGTCAGCATCTTATGACACCACTATACCCAGATTAGTATGGGATGTCTGCTGCCAGCAACATCACATGCTACTGATTTTAAATCACATCTCGTAATATGACAAGGACTTCAGGTTTCCAAGATGAAGAAGATATGTAAGGAAAATGCTCATAAATCAGTTTGCAGTTCAACAGGAACTAAAATTTGCAGAAAACTGCACACGTTTGAACAGCAAGACCAGTAATTGACTATGAAACAGTTCCAGCTCATAAAACTAGCCTAAATATCATCTCCATAAATGTAACAGACGAGAGGATGCTTGTGGATCTTATGTATTTTCCCACAATTTACAATACGCTTTGAGTTAGTTAGGAACATAACCGTATGTCAGTGCTTGAAAGGGTAGACGTCTGTGACACAAAAATTACTTATAAGATACAAGTGGTAACTTTCATGAAGACTTATACCATTGATAAAAGTATTTAGCAGTAGTATTTCTACTGTCCACAACATTTCCAAACAGAACACAGGCAGTGGTGTATTCCTTTATGTGTAATGACAGCACCTTCAAGACCATCTTTAGTGTCACAATGCTACAGGACATGCAAATGTTGGATTTCAAACCATGGAACTGAACGTCAGGAAAGACAAGAAATTATTGCTATGTCCAGATGCATTCTCATTCCATATGAAGCATATAGCAGATACACTTCGATCAATGTAGATCTAATAAATCACAAGCTAGATTCTGTTTCTGAGTATTAGTTGGACACAGTTTTTTTTTTCAGAGAATAATCTAAATAATCCCTTGCTGACCACAAAACTCAGAGCCAGCAGGTAGGAGGTAATTTGTGATAATGTTCCCGTCACAGATAAATTATACAGTTTCCTATCCCTCCAAGTTTACTTTGCCTGCAATTCTGAATAGTAGACAAACGATGAATGGAGCTGCATGGTGGAAAAAACATGTTCACCAACAGAGCAACTTACAAACACACGGAATTCAAGTGCATTCAAAAAATGGTTCAAATGGCTCTGAGCACTACGGGACTCAACATCTTAGGTCATAAGTCCCCTAGAACTTAGAACTACTTAAACCTAACTAACCTAAGGACATCACACACACCCATGCCCGAGGCAGGATTCGAACCTGCGACCGTAGCAGTCCCGCGGTTCCGGACTGCAGCGCCAGAATCGCTAGACCACCGCGGCCGGCTTCAAGTGCATTCCTAAACCGAAATATACTGATCACTAATGCACTAAATCACTGTTTTAAAGAAAAGAAATCCTATTAACTGTCTCTCAAAATGAAAGTAAAAAATCTGTTAAAGTGTCTGTTCATGCTAAGCAGGAAATCTAACTTGCGGTCGTGATGTGAAACAAAATTTAAACTGTCACTAATGTTTATTACATTACTTTGCAAGTTCAACTTTTCTGAGTGGTTTTCCAGGATATCATTTCACTTCAGTGCATGTTCATTGTTTTCAGTGTGATTGGCTTCTTCTTTCTTAGTGCATTAGATTAATTTCACTTCAATTATTGCTTATGGCACATACTGTCTCTCAAATGGTTCAAGTGGCTTGGAGCAATATGGGACTTAACTTCTAAGGTCATCAGTCCCCTGTAACTTAGAACTACTTAAACCAATCTAACCTAAGGACATCACACATATCCATGCCCGTGGCAGGATTCGAACCTGTGACAGTAGCGGTCACGCGGTTCCAGACTGTAGCGCCTAGAACCGCTCGGCCGCCCCAGCCGGGTGCCTCTCAAAACTACTTACTATAACATTATATTTTTATAGTAGATTTGTGTTCCTGCTACTTTCATGAGGCGAAACATTATTTTTCATCACTAGAGAGGAAAAATTGTGTGCCAAAATTATAAATGAAAAACACTGTTTTGAGAATCATTCAGCTAAAAGTCCGTTAAGTATAACAAATTTTTTATAAAGTCATTCATACATTTCAGAGTGGATCATAAGTTACCCCATTTCCTGTTAGTATTCTACGTACAGTAATCCATATGCAGAGAGCAAACTTTTAATTTATGGGAGCACAGTCAGTCCCATGGTTTGAGATCCTACATCTGCATGTACTGTAGCATTGTGACACTAAAGGCAGTCTTGAGGAGGCTGTCATTACATAGAAAGTGACACACCACTGGCTGTGTTCTGTTAGGAAATTTTTTGGGCAGTGGAAGGACCGCTGCTAAATACTGAAAGAATTGGGAGTGACTCATTATTACTAACAAAGTTTATATGTATGTAATATTTGTCAAAAATATGAAAATGCTAGGAAAGCTTATGACGTGTAGTTTTCATTTTCATGCATGCAATTTTGGGCATGGTTGGCAGGTCTCCACCATATCCATTGTATATCAGTGCTAGAAACACCACTCAACAAATTGCCTGCTACACCACACCCCATCAGAGATCACTCGAGTATAGGTGGCTATCAACGGTTCATAGCTGAGGCACGCCCATGCTGCGTGGTACCACTACCAGCCCCAATAACCACACATATGAAAGGCAAAGACTCGTCGCTCTGTAGAAGTTGTGTGTGGCAGCTTCAGCAACAGATTTAGAGTACAGAGTAGCGGATCATTTTTTAACAGCGAAACACTTTGTGGCACAGAGGCCCACATACGACTGATCTAACAGAATATAGAATTGCAGCATCTTGTCCACCCAGAAAATCTGTTGGATTGGAGGAGAGGGGATCATGCACTGGGTGTACTCATGAGGCAACGAGCTGTAATTAAAGTGGGGGTTCCATAAAATATTCAGTAGTAATGAGAAACCGTAGTAGATTAAGTGTCTTAAATCGTCACTGATTCTGGTCAGGTTATAAATGATTACCATTAAAGTACCAGTAATGATAGATTAACGCCTGTTTGTGAAGCAGCTTCCACAGCTCCGTATTAAATTGCCCAAACAGCTCAGAGTCTGGCTCTCATCTGTAGGAGTTTTTCGAATCTGGAGATGTGACTTTGACGTCTGTCAGTGATCTGTGCATTTAAAAACAAAGTAGCACTACTTCAAACATTCAGTGTCACACCGTGGGTACACCTTCACCAGACTACACACACACATACACACACACACACACACACACACACACACACACAAAACAAACACACACAAAACACACACGCACACACACACACTCAAACATGTGTGCGAGGCAAACATAAATACACTGCCTTCACCAGGACCACACCAAGTTAAGCACTGTGGGAGTCAAAAGGGCTTCAGAGCTGTTCGTTCCTGTACAGTCATTCAGGATTCACGTCTGTTTCTCTCTATATAGAAAACATCCATTATTATCTGATGCAGTTATCAGAACTATAAAATGAGTTTTGAGTATGTCAACTGTATGATTTTCAATAGAATCAGCAACATTTGCAAATCTGTCTGCCCAAAATATTTCTAGAAAAAGGAATTATGTATTTTATCGATCAGCGGATATTGGATTCATTATTTTAATACGTCATTTACCAGAATAATGGAAATAATTACTTCTTAATTGACTTTAGTTTCAAAAAATGTTACTAAATTCTTCCCCTGAGCACATGCCGCACAGTGCATTGTATCAGCAAGTAGGTATTTTCGTTTAGACCCGTCCTAGCGAGATTGCCCCATGTAAATTACATACTTCCGCACTTCCCAGGAAACAAGATTTACTTTCCAACGGTTGTCATATCGAGACAAGTACATTAGACTTTAATTTACTCTCATGGTCTCGCTGTCGCCTTAAGGAGCATCACAGCCAGAGGAATATAAGACGAAAGTTTCTCTCTCTCTTTCTCTCTCTCTCTCTCTCTCTCTTTGTCTCTCTCTCTCTTTGTCTCTCTATGTGTATGTTTCTGTGTGTGTGTGTGTTTGTTTGTTTGTGTTAGTTCCTGTGTGTATGTGCATCTGTCAATGAGTGTGATTGTGTGTAGTGGTAGAGGAGTCCAGTTTGGTATTATTGCTGTATCCGAAACGTAACTACTAAATGGTTTCCTGGTTAACAGTAGCTTTCTCTGTTTGACGAGTTTGTGTCAAGAAACTTGTTGATAATTGGGTTTACTTTTGTTCCTGTAATAACAGAAACTTCTCTTTAAATAGCAGGAGACGTCATTAGCATTATTTGTCACATTTGCAAGTTTCAGAGAGGACTGCTGCACACAGAGACGTAGTAATGGCTGAACGAAGTGGAAGGCAACAACTTCTATAACGACTGAATTCTAAGGTCAAAAAACTAACGATCACGAATTAAAGTGACAAAATGTGATAACTTTGCATCTTGAGAGTTGGAGTGTAGGAATTTTTTGTGGAGAGTGCATGAAGAATTTGAGAGGATGACGTAACTGTGAATCTGTACGTTAATATAAAACAACTTTCGCAGTGTTCTGTATCACAGAAGGGAGATTTATCAGTTGTCAGAGAGATGAGTTATAGAATTGGTTACAGTTGTACCACTCTGATACGTTTCTTCATCAGAAGTGTGTGTTTGAACAAAAGTACGAGAATTTCTGTGTTTTGTGTAGGACCCTCTCGGCAGCGGAGAAAGGAAGGAGGCTGATGAAGGCAGCTAGCGATGGGGCAGTGCAAGAGCTGCAGATGCTGCTGGCAGCTGGGGCTGATGTGGGTGCGACGGATGGGAACAAGAATACTGCGCTGCACTGGGCAGCCTGGCAGGGTCACGTGGAAGCGGCGAGCTGTCTGGTGGGGGCTGGCGCGGAGGTGGACGCCGGGAACTGGGTCCAGAACACGCCGCTGCACTGGGCTGCATGGGGCGGCCGGCCGGCCGTGGTGCGGCTGCTGGAGGAGGCCTCTGCAGACCCCAATGCCAGGAATGTGGACGGGGACACGCCGCTGCACTTCGCGGCAGAGCATGGCCGCACAGAGGAGGCGATTGCACTACTCGATGCAGGGGCTGACAGCGGGGCCAGGAACCACAAGGGGAAAACCCCAGTGGACCGCGCCAGGCAGTTCAACCACCAACACTGGGTAGACAGGATAAGACGAGGCTAGCAGTACAATACACACCTCCGAAGTAAAAACAACGCTAGTCTACCAAAATCACAACAGTAGCGACAATGTGAGATTCATATAAACTAATGTGTGTAGCAAGAAGCGAGTTTCCTTCCATGAAAACTCAACAATAATCGAAACGTATATCATTAATAATAAACATGTTTTTAACTAAATTCATTATTGTAAAGTAATTGGTAAGAATACGCTATTACAAATAACACCACCTTCAGTGTGGCAGTAAGGCGCTGTACTGTTGCGGTAAGTTGTTGGACCACAGTAACAATAAATCTTTAATTTAATCAAGAACAATTCATTTATTGAGCCAACTGTGCAGTTTGTAAACACTGCCAGTGCAGGTCGGCCAAGTATGACTTAAAGTAAACAGTTATGATGAAAGTCCAAAGAGAGTCGTCTGAACAGAAAAAGAGCACATTGTATTGAGCAGGAACATCAGTCATCCCCAAGGAAACCCCAGAGGCTTAGTTTGTGTCTCAGAATACTGTAATACAGTATCACAGTAGCTGTGTAAAAAATAGCAATGTTTACTCAAAACAAACCATTCCTCCTACAATACCATAAAGATAATACAGCACCTCTTAAAAACATCAAGAATTTTCTTATTTGCCAAGGACAAGCATTTACAAGAGAAACACACACTCACTAATTATATCCATGTCTTGCGGAGATTCAAATGTGTTCACAATGCAACAATTTCCAAAATTCATGATAAGCCATACACACACAGAAATTTTCATTGAAGGAGTCCACATACATGAAAATAAATCATATTTCGTAAAACAATTACTGACTGGTTCTTCCATGTAGTATGCTGCACAAATTGGAAAGGGTAAGATCACGACAATTTAAAGAAATAAAAGGTAAAATATTATTAATCCTAGCTTAAGAGACAATGTAACAATCTATCAAACAATGCTCAGAGCTGTATCCCATCTAGAGTAATTTAAGATTATGCTTACATGTTATCCTAGGCCAATTACATACATGAAAAACAGTTTTGCATCATCCCAGTTCCCAGAACTCCTGAAGATAGATGTTGACTTTGGCTACTGTATCACAGACACAGTCTATTTTACTGTTCAGAGTTGTCTATACCCGCCCAAAGATGTAAACAACCATGTCTGAGCAGCGCCTATTAGACGGAGGAAGTCCGACAGCTGATCAGTTCCAGTCATTCCACCAGGAAGGAGGTACATGGCTAGTGTTGTCTGTAGTTCAACCCTGCCTAGACGGTCAGTACTGCGGTCTGATTGCGTTCGCATTGTTTCTTTGTGTCAGGAAGGGCTCTCAAGAAGGGAAGTGTTCAGGCGTCCCAGAGTGAATCAAAGTGATGTTGTTCAGACATGGAGGATATAAAGAGAGAGAGGAGGAACTGTCGATGACATCCCTCGCTCAGGCTGCCCAAGGGCTAGTATTGCAGTGGATGAGCGCTTCCTACGGATTATGGCTCGGAGTAACCCTGACAGCAACGCCACCATGTTGCATAATGCTTTTCGTGCAGCCACAGGACGTCGTGTTACAACTCAAACTGTGTGGAATAGGCTGCATGATGCACAACTTCACTCCAGATGTCGATGGTGAGGTCCATCTTTGCAACCACGACACCATGCAGTGCGGTACAGTTTGGCCCAACAATATGTGAATGCATCCCTCAGGACTGGCATCAAGTTCTCTTCACCGATAACAGTCTTATATGCCTTCAGTCAGACAACTGTCAGAGATGTGTTTGGAGGTGACCCAGTCAGGATGAACGCATTAGATACACTGCCCAGCGAGTGCAGCAAGATGGAAGTTCCCTGCTCTTTTGGGGTGGCATTATGTGGGGCCGACGTACGCCATTGGTGGTCATGGAAGGGGCCATAATGGCAGCACGATACGTGAATTCCATCCTACGATCGATAGTGCAACTATATTGGCAGCATATTAGCGAGGCGTTCGTCTTCATGGACCATAATTTGCGCTCCCATTGTGCACATCTTGTACCGATTTCCTTCAGCATAACGACATCGCTTGACTAGAGTGGCCAGCATGTTCTCTAGACATGAACCCAATCGCTCATGCCTGGGATAGATAGTGCGGTTTATGGACGACGTGACCCTTGAACCATTCTGAGGCATCTACGCCGAATCGCCATTGAGGAGTGGGACAATCTGGAGCAACAGTGCCTTGATGAACTTGTGGGTAGTGTGCCACGACGAATACAGGCACGCATCAATGCAAGAGGACGTGCTACTGGGGATGAGAGGTACCGGTGTGTACAGCAATCTGGATCACCATCTCTGAACGTCTCGCTCTATGGTGGTTCAACATGCAGTGTGTGGTTTTTATGGGCAATAAAAAGGGAGGAAATGATGTTTATGTTGAGCTCTATTCCACATTCTGTACATATTCCGAAACTCTCCGAAACCGAGTTGATGCAAAGCTTTTCTTGATGTGTGCGTTTTAGCTGGTCAAGAGGCATCAGATAAGGCGCTCTTACTTAACTTCTCTCTGTAAATAAATGAATGTATGAAAAGGAACTTCATATATGTCGGTCAAATGTGACCATACATATAATTTGACATAAACTTCTACATATTGTGTGAAACTAGTATATAAAAAGAAGACGAAAATAAACTTAAGTAACCAATTGCTCTAACTGGAACGACTTAGCAGAAGTCTTGTTGGGCAGAGTAGTGCCCAACAGCCAACAGCGCTCCACAGGTTACAAACAGAGTAAAGTTAACACTACGCTGGATACCTGTAGGAGGCTCACGAGGAAGAGTAAACAAGCTCACTATGCAAGTAATACACACTGGCCTACGGTTACTATTAAAGGAAACGTAACATATCCAAATACCTCAATTACGATACGAACAAAGAATGAGTGACGGTGGATAAACAGTGTTACGTGGATTAGTACAATTCTGAAGTTAGCCAGACTCCTCTTTAAGACAAGTAATGACCTTGGTCATAAAACCTGGCTTAGGCCTGTACTATTCGTATTTTTATTTAATAATGGACATTTATACTAGATCTTAAGTCACTCGCAAGAATAGTAGGAATTAGTACACAACAACAAAAATAAATAACAAGCAGCCAAATCAATAGTTTTCTCAGAAAAGTTGGCTCACTCTAAAACATATTGTAAACCAGAGCATAGGTCTGTAAGAGAAGCGCGGAATACTAACACAAATCAATCACAACTAACGAAATCTGCAGTTAACACCGAAGATCAGTTACTCTCACAGCCCATGAATTGACCACACAGAAATGTATCTGAAGTTCCACCACTGCATGCAATATATAACTGCTAAACTTTGTACAAATTGACCAGGTAAAGGCGCCAGCAAAATCATAGAGGAGAACATTAACTGAACAAAGATAGAGGTGGAACCAGAATGCGATGGATTACTGCGATGTGAAACCAGTACTTGGTGAGACATATCAAGTGTCACAGTTAATTACAAGAATCGCAGTATCGGGCAGTCCAAACCATTTTCATTCCGCCTAAGGCCTGATGTATTAATCACACAGCTCCATTGGTCATCTACAATCCAAGACTCTGCAAAGTCCAACAACAGCAAATACAGCAATAATAGGTCCCCCTCAGCGTCCATGACTCTGACCACGAAATTCTCCGTCGGTCATGTAAAATTGTCCTTCATGTGCTCAAAATACCCTGTGCTCGGGCACCTACAGCTGACCAGCGGAGCTAGGAACTCTTAGCTTCGCTGGAACCAAAGAGTGCGCGTGAGCTACTCATACACACTGGTGGCAAGAAAAGAGAACACGTGTGTGGCACATCCATATTACTGGCATATGAACTCTATGGTTGGAATGCATTTTCTCTTCAAATCTAAGACTGCTTCTGTGTGTGCAGACGATGCATTAATTGGCGACCTCTGTTATAATATGACATTAATAGCAATATTAACACCACTTAGTTCTGATCCCAGACTAAATTTACTCATGTGTCAGCAGTAGAGATGGTTTGAAAGCTAGTGTGTTCATAGCATGGCGTTAGTACCAATATTTGCACCATATCGTTTGCGCATGATATGAAACAATATAATAGGTTTACGTTTATTTACAACGAATTGTAGAAAACCGTTAGTAACACATGTCCCAACAGAGCTGTAAAACTGTAGTTCCACAACACATTACGATGTGTGGGGTAAAATAGACCTTCACGGTGACATTGCAGGGTGCTGCAGCATATTTCCCCTGTTTCAATTTTTGCCTTCCATCCGTCGTCTGTGCATCTCCCTGCACCAGGCGTCACAGCGGCAGAGCGCCTGCAGGTGCCGCAACTGTGGCAGGGCGGGTGCCCTAGTCAGCAGTGTGATGAACTGCAGAAAATGTACCACTTGTTCAATATGCAGATTGAATAACATTTGGGATAGGCTACAACCCTGTCTCACTCCCTTCTCAACCACTGCGAGGGCTTTGTGTATATCTTGGCTACAATAATGAATTCAATATGCTTTTCGTAGTTGCTTACCCGCACTCCCATTTTTTAAATCATCATTAATCCTACTCCTACATTACCTCTATAACCCTGAATTCACCTTACCAGAAGTTTTGTTTCTCCTGCCAAAGAACGTCGCTAATTCACACTATATCCAGCTTTAACCTGTCCATTTCCCTTTCTAAATTTTCTAACGTACCAGCCAGATTAATGGATCTGACATTCCACCCTCCGATCTGCAGAACGCCAGTTTTCTTTCTCCTGATAATTATGTCCTCCTAAGTAGTTCCTGCCTAGAGATCCGAGCTGGGGACTTTTTTACCTACAGAATATTTTACCCAAGAGGGCGCCATAATCATTTAACCATACAGTAAAGCGGTGCCCTCGGAAAATTACGGCTGTAATTTCCCCTTGCTTCCAGCCGTTCGCAGTGCCAGAGCAACAAGGCCGTTGTGGTTACTGTTACAAGGCCAGGTCAGTCAATCATCCAGACTGTTGCCCGTGCAACTACTGGAAAAGCTGCTGCCCGTCTTCAGGAACCACACGATTGTCTGGCCTCTCAACAGATACCCCTCCATCGTGGTGGCAACTACGGTACAGCTTTCTGTATCGCTGAGGCAAGCAAACCTCCGCGCCAACGGCAAGGAGGTCTATGGTCCGTGGATGGGAAATGGAATATATTACACATCAAAAATGAAACTGATACCATCTTCATTTCATCATGCACACATTTCATCATCCAAATAAAGTTGTCAAAAGGGTAGAAGTTCCCATTCAGGCAAAAGTGAAACTGTGACCTATGAACACAAGACAGTCAAACAAATTTCACAAAGATAGACATGAAATGGAACCCACCCTAGGCAGAATGGTGCAACTGAGGCGGTAATAACAGAAGTACAGGGAATAATTTGATACTTTTTCCATAATTCAAGTAAATAATTGTGATTGAGTTAGTGATCCGTCAGCTGAGTTGCTGATATCCATATTGATGGAAATTGAACAGCTTCTTTGAGTCTCCGTGAATGATAAAGCGTAATATGTCTATCAAACGTTTGTAAAAGTTAAGCTATCATTACCTATAGATAATGACACAGCTATTGACCTTCACTTGGGGAGTATCAACAACATATACATCTACACGGATTCTCTGCAAATCACATTTAAGTTCATCGAGCCACCTTCACAATTCTCTGTTATTCCAACCTCGTATGTGCAACGAACGAGCGCCTGTATCTCTCTGTACGAGCTCTCCGTTCCCTTATTTTGTCGTGATCATCGTTTCTCCCTATGCAGGTCTGTCTCAACAAAATATTTTCGCATTCGGAGGAAAAGTTGGTGATTGAAATTTCGTTAGAATATTCCGTCGCATAGAAAAACGCCCTTGCTTCAATGATGTCCAGCCCAAATCCTGTATCATTTCAGTGACACTCTCTCCCATATCTCGAGAGAATATAATACGTGCTGTCCTTCTTTCAATTGTTTCGATGTACTCCGTCAATCCTATCTGGTAAGGATCCAACACCGTGCAGCAGTGTTCTAAAAGGGGACGGACAAGTGTAGTGTAGGCCGTCTCCTTAGTAGATCTGTTACATTTTCTAAGTGTCCTGCCAATAAAACGCAGATTTCGGTTAGCCTTCCCCACAATAATTTCTGTGTGTTCCTTCCAATTTAAGTTTTTCGTAATTGTAATTCCTAGATATTTAGCTGAATTTACGGCCTTTAGATTTCACTGATTTATCGTGTAACCGAAGTTTAACGGATTTCTTCTAGCACTCATGTGGACAACTTTCCACTTTTCGTTATTTAGGGTCAACTGCCAATTTTCGAAGCATTCAGATATTTCTTCTAAACCGCTTTGCGATTTGTGTTGATCTTCGGATGACTTTATTAGTCGATAAACGACAGCGTCATCTGCAAACAACCTAAGATGCCTGCTCGGATTATCTCCCAAATTGTCTATATAGATAAGGAACAGCGAAGGGTCTATAACACTACCTTGGGGAACGCCAGAAATAGCATCTATTTTCCTCGATGACTTTTCATCAAATTACTGCGAACTGTGACCTCTACGACAGGAAATCACAAATACAGTCACATAACTGAGACGATATTCCATAAGCACGCAATTTCACTACGAGCCGCTTGCGTGGTACATTGTCAAAATCCTTCCGGAAATCCAGAAATAGGGAATCAATCTCAAATCCCTTGTGAATAGCACTCAACTCTTCATGCCAATAAAGAGCTAGTTGTGTTTCACAAGAACGATGTTTTGTAAATCATTGTTGACTGTGTGTCAATAGACTCTTTGCTTCGAGGTAATTCATAATGTTCGAATACAATACATGTTCCAAAATCCTGCTGCATATTCAATCCTCAGTGCGTTTTCATTTATATATATATATATATATATATATATATATATATATATATATATATATATATGAGTTACTACTGCCATACAGTTTTTCACGAAACTACATGAATTAATTAATTTTAAAGACACCCTGTAGTTTATCGTCAGAGATACACGGAAATATGGATAGGTTTTCTGGTAGGTATTTGGCCAACATGCACATCGTGTACGAGTTCACTGAATGCAACGAAGAGAGGCATAGCGATGTCAGGCCGAATAACCGCTTCCACGTCATGTTGTATCATTTTTTATTGTTGTGAAGAAGTAAACTGACTAAATCAAATAACATTATTACTCAGTAATGGATAATTTACTATGTTTACCCGCTTGGTTGACGTGCAGTGCCGTCTTAACTCAAGATCACAGTAAGGTGAATAATGCTACATCTACTGTTATAAGCTTACGAAGGATAACTGAACAACGTGCAGGTATGCATAAGAGTACTAAACAACCAGTCAAACTTCCCTGAGCCACTTCCCACCTCCTACATACCGTACAATAGTAGGGGAATAGTGTTCGCACTGGGACAGTTTTAATTTATTCGAGATGATGGATCCCCACTCCTCCCCCCTGCCCCCTGGTGTAGATGCCGCAACGTCACACCGATAAATGCACGGGTTTTCACCCTCCCCTTTTTC